>NW_028137069.1:0-74214 GCF_965140915.1 Aythya marila | reverse complement strand
AAACGCAGTATGCAATCTGGGACGTCACAGCCAGAGCTGCCTATGGCAAGGTGAAAGAGGAAAAGATGGAGCAGATGTTCTACTCCTAGTTTTTTCTTTATACGTAAATAAAAGTTTGAGCTAATTCCAGTTGGAAGAGTTCCAATTACTTGCTTGGTCATAATGTCTTTTAATATTGAAAGCTGCAGCAAAAGCATGGGGATTTTTACTTCTAGAAACACCCTAGTTCTCTTGTCTGCACTGTGCATGCTTTTGAGCTAAAACTGATTAAAAAATAAAAAGAAAAATCACACACACACACACAAAAAAAAAAAATAAACAAACACCACAGCTCCTGCTGCTGCTCTCTTCCTACTTCCTTGTGCTTTGCCCCTACCCTTCCCAGGTGATTGGATTTGGGTGCTAGTCGGGGCCAAATGGTATGTGAGTCCCAGGCATCCCCTCAGAGAGCTCCTTCTGCTTGGGCTGCTCTTTGGGGTGTTTGTTTTTCCTTCGGTCAGTTGCAGGCTTCTTCAGGTGGATGAGAGTTTATGGACGGATGCGTTTCCAAGTAGCGAGGGGTACGCACATCTTTTTGAGGTAACAGCTAGTAGGATCTGTTAGAATAATGTAGTACTTGGTGCCTTTATTGCATGCAGTTCTTTATCAGGTGAGTAACTGTTGCGAGTAACTGAAGTCTATGTTACTTGGTGTGTTTGCTATGCAGTGCCTGTGCGGACTATTGCACGAGACACAGCTTTCTGACATCTGGCCCAGCAACTACTAAATAAGGGGAGGGGAGAAGCTGAAGAACGACCAAAGGACAAAGCCTGGGAGGAAGACTACGAGCCTTCAGTACGAGCGGCCCCCAGAGGGACCAGCGGAGACTGATAACGCCTGCACCAGTGGGAGGGTTTGGATTCTGGGAACTAATTAGAATAACCCTGCCTTTTGTAGAAGTAGTAATGAATATGTATTAGCCTAGCAGCATAAAAACCAGCCGCCTGATGTAACTTGTGTGCGTCTTGGTGGAGCAGAGACTCCTGGCGCACCCAGCGCTGCTTGCTTACCTCTATTCCTTTAATAAATCATAAACATTAATTGTAAGCCTATTTGGGACTCGGTCATTTATTACAAGTGGGACCTCCCGATGGGTGGAAGCTGTCGGGATAGCTCGGGATGCTGAGGCGTGGTGCTGCAAGGAGGTTGGTGGTCAGTGGCGCCCTGGGGCAGGCCGAATTGGGAGGGGGCGAGGCGGCGGGTGGTCGGTGGCTTCTGTGGAAAAGGCGCTTGTATGGGGGGCTGCGCATTCAGAGGAACCTTGACAGGCTGCAGATAGGGGCAGGCAGGAACCTTTTGAAGTTCAGGAGAGGGAAATGCCAAGCCCTACCCCTAGGGAGAAACACCTCTGTTTACCAGCACTGGCTAGCTCGATACTGAATAAGCATTTCTTCATGGAAGGGGTGCTTTGCTATTAGAACAGGCTGCCCGGGGAAGTGGTAAGAGACCCGATCCTTAAAAGTATTGAAGAGACATGTGGACATAGCCCGGGAGTCCGGCCTCCGGCAGGGCGGGAGCTGGCTCTTCCGAGCCCCTGTGCTCCGGTCTTGTGCGACGCGTTTGGAGGCAGCACCGGGTGCCGGGTCCGACATCGGACGGTTCGGGGACGGCGATTCCGGGGCCGTCGGCTAACGGGGGCCGGCTATGTCGTGTCCCGGGGATCCGACTTCAGGGGGCGTGGGGGCCGGCCGTGCAGTGAAGCGGGGGGCTGGCGTCCGCCGGCTTCCCAGAGAGCGGGCTTTCGGTGCCGTGCGGTTCGGTGGCCGGCCGTCCCGAAACGCTGGGCACCGGTCTTATGCTAGACTCAGCGGGCTCCGGGGCCGAACTCGGCTTCTCGGGGCCGGCGGTCGCGGTGTCCAGGTGTCCCGCCTCGGGCGGCGCGGGGCCGGCTGTCCCTAGCAGCTGGGCTCCCAAGAGCTTCTGGGCTCCCAAGCGTCGCCCAAGACCGGTGCCCAGAGAATCGGGACGGCCGGCCACACCGCTGCGACTAGCACAAGCGTCTCCCGACAACAGAGCCCAGGAGCTTGCGAGGATCAGATTCCGCGCCCCGGGATAGAGAAACGGGGAGCGCGGGTCGGCCGGCCGCAGCTTCGCACGGGACCGAACCCCCTGTCTCCGGCACGGCCAGACCCCGAGCCGGCAGACAACAGCCTCCCGCTTCACGGCACAGTCGGCCCCCAACCCTCCCGAGTTCTGATCGCCGGGACACGGGACAGCCGGCCGCGCCGCCCGAGGCCGGACACCTGGAGCCCGGGACCGCCGTCCCTGACAAAGCCAAAGTCGGACCCGGACCCCGCTGCGGCTAGCACACGCGTCGCCCAGGACCGCAGCCTAGGACCTCGGGACGGTCGCATCCCGCGCCTCCGGCAGGAGCTACCCGGGAGGGCAGGACGGCCTTTCGCAGCTCCGCAAGAGACCGAACCTGCTGGATTCCGGGACGGCCGACTCACGGTTCGTCGCCCGACTTCGGACCCACGGGACAGCCGGCACCCGCGCCGCCGGAGGCCGGACACACGGGCCTCGGCATCGCCGTCCCCGAACCGCACGAAGTCACACACGGTCTCCGGTGCGTCCAGCACACGCATCGCAAAGACCGGAGCCCAGATTATAGGATCAGCCAGCCCCGCGCCGCCCGAGGTCGGACCGGGAACCCGGTGCGCTTGGCACATGCGTCGCCCAAGAACGGCGCCGAGGGCCGCGGGATGGTCGTGCGTCACGCAGCTCGAGTTCGGACCCCCGGAACACGGGACAACTGGCACCCGTGTCACCGGAGGACAGAATCCCGTGCCCCGGGTGATCACCGTCCTCAAAGCGCCCGAAGTGGGCTCCGGACCTCGCTGCATCTGGCACATGCCTCGCACAAGACCGGAGCACAGGTTCTAGGGACAGACAGCTCCAGAGCCGTCCGAGGTCGTACCGGGAACCCGGTGCGGTTGACACATGCGTCGCCCAAGAACGGCGCCCTGGGAAGCGTGATGGCCGGACCCCACGCAGCCCGAGTTCGGACCCACGGGACACGGGACAGCCGGCACCCGTGCCTGGCTCTTGGGGACTTGGAAAGAGTCCTGATGCTGTGCCAGCACTATGCAGCAATAGGCACAACACTGGAGTGATTTCACTGTTGTTCCAGCTACGAGTGCAGAGTACAGCACTGTGCGGGCTGCTGCAGGGAAACGGTGACTCCAGCTCAGACAGACCCAACACAACTTCCACCCCTTATTCCATAACATTTGTGTCACAATCAGGTACAGTTTAGTATATAGATGGTCTCATCACCATAGTTTTCTGTCCATTGAAGCATTCTTATGTCTGTACTTCTCTTTATTCTATAGGTCTTTTCCCAAAATGCTCATAAAAACTGTTGATGGTTTCACCATCATCTGTCAAAGTGGTCACTCAGGGCAGGCGAAGTTGGTTTTCTTGACACCAGCACCAGCTTAGCTCACATCACTGTTGCACTTGCCTGGTTCCTTGCAAAGTTGACCTTTCATTGGTTCTGCAGTGTCCTCCTACACCACATAACTTGGATGACAGATTAATTTTCTCCCAGTGTTAAATCTCCTTGAGGCACACACTTGATATCCCCATCTTTCTGCATCACCCACCAGGTATACCCTGGACCTTGGGCAAAGACAATCCCACGAGTGGGTTTGCCTTTTCCCATGGCAGGGGCAACCCACACCGCCTTCCCCATCCACTTCCCCACATGCACTACAGGGACTTTAGCTTCTCCCACAGTGTGTAGGGGTTTTGTTTCAGCAGGACCAGCACGGCTTTCAGACCCCCTGTTGTTAACTAACCAAGTGGCCTCTGGTAGGTTTATATCCTAATGTTTCCATGTCGCAGCACCCAATGCTCGCAGCATAGTTTTTAACAGTCCATTGTACCTCTCAATCTTCCCAGAGGCTTGTGGGATCCCAGCTGCTTGGCTTCGTTGCCTTCTAGCTGTTGGGTATTGGCCCCACTATCCCAGCGTCGAAGCAGCCAAGTGAGGATGTGCTCACCTGGACGGCGACTGAAGGCTTTTCGTATTTCTCGCAGCTCACTCAAGGATAGAGACCGAGTAGTTTCTGATTCATCTATGATTTCAGTCTCTTCTTCGTGATGTTGCCGTGATAACGCTGCTTTAGAGCCGCTTGCCTTTTCCTCTTCTCCCTCATCCATAGGAGGCGCTCCTTCCCTTACTAAACGACCTGATCTCCGTTTCCACTGTTTTGTCTTTACTACGGGGGCGACTGATACCAAAGATGGTCGGTCCTCTGGGGTGGTCACAGTGTGTGCTGTCTCATCATCAAATTCAAGAACCTCCCTATCCCCTTGAGGGTGCTGGGCAATGTTAATTGACGTCTGATAGGCGTAAGCCAGACCCCAGCAGAGTGCAGCCAGCTGGTGGAGTTCTCTAGTATTGCCAGGGTCAGGGCATACATCTTTCAAACATTCTACCAGCTTTCTTGGATTTTGTACTTGTTCAGGGGTGAAATTTAGAACCATTGGAGGAGAAAACCGTGATAGGTACCTGCCCAAATCCCGCCACACACCTTGCCACCCACAACTTTGTCTGGGGACAGGTCCTTGGATAATATTCTTAATAAACTGCTTTGCCTTGGGGAAGAAGACAAACACTAGACCTAGTATATGAGGATAATATCTCACCAGGGGTATCCAAGATACTGAAAGGCTGCTGTAATTAGCCCACAGGGAGAAAAGTAGAAGGCACCACACCCGATATTAGTCACTGATTGACTGCTGGGGGCAAAAAAGAAAACAATGTAATTCTTAATATTTTCAATAAGATAATCTCCAGGAGACCAGGAGGATAACAATGCCGGGCTTGAATACCAAACCAAACTGAAGGCCAGTAAGTTACAGCACAACATGATAAAAAAACAAGCACAGACTTCAACATTTTCTCCGATCGGATGTAAAGGAAAAAAGAAAACAGAGAGTGGGCTACATACAACATATCCACACAGAAAAGTATTACCAGAAAACCGAGCATTATGACAACCAATATGTTAGTTGTAAATACTTCAATCAATACTATTGTTATCTCAACCCTCGAGAACCACAACCCTTTTGGAGCCCAACCCTCGTTGGGCGCCAAAGAGGACTGTGGTGGTTTTACTCAGGTGGGCAGCCGAGCTCCACCACAACCGCTCTCTCACTCCCCCTCTCCTCAAAGAGGAAGGGGGAGAAAATACAACACAGAGAACTCGAGGTTTGAAATAAGAAAGGTATAATTAAAGGGAAAGGGAATGGGGAGAAAAAGAAACAAAAGAAACAATAAGTCCGCATGGAAGCACCGAGAGAGAAAAAAATTATTCTCTACTTCCCATCAGCGAGCGGTGTTCGGCCACGTCCTGGGAAGCAGGGCCTCAAACGCGTAGTGGATGTTCAGAAGGAACAGCCCCCTCCCCCACGAGAGCCCCCCCTTTTATTGCTGAGTGTGACATCGGGTGTTACAGAATATCCCTTGGGTTGGTTTAGGTCAGCTGGCCCGACAACGTCCCCTCCCCATAACTTGCCCACCCCTAGCCTGCTGGCTCTTGGGGGCTTGGAAGGAGTCCTGATGCTGTGCCAGCACTACGCAGACACAACACTGGAGTGATATCAGTGCTGTTCCAGCTACGAGTGCAGAGTACAGCACGGTGCGGGCTGCTGCAGGGAAAAGGTGACTCCAGCTCAGACAGCCCAAACACACGGGGTCCGGGTCCGACCTCGGGAGGCTCGGGGACGGTGGTCCCGGGGCCCGCGTGACCGGCCTCCGTCGGAACGGGTGCCGGCTATCCCATGTCCCGTGGGTCCGAACTCGGGCTGCGTGGGGTCCGGCCATCACGCTTCCAAGGGCTCCGGTCTTTGGCGACGCATGTGCCAAGCGCACCGGGTTCCCGGTCCGACCTCGGGCGGCGCGGGGCTGGCTGATCCTATAATCTGGGCTCCGGTCTTTGCGATGCGTGTGCTGGACGCACCGGAGACCGTGTGTGACTTCGTGCGGTTCGGGGACGGCGATGCCGAGGCCCGTGTGTCCGGCCTCCGGCGGCGCGGGTGCCGGCTGTCCCGTGGGTCCGAAGTCGGGCGACGAACCGTGAGTCGGCCGTCCCGGAATCCAGCAGGTTCGGTCTCTTGCGGAGCTGCGAAAGGCCGTCCTGCCCTCCCGGGTAGCTCCTGCCGGAGGCGCGGGATGCGACCGTCCCGAGGTCCTAGGCTGCGGTCCTGGGCGACGCGTGTGCTAGCCGCAGCGGGGTCCGGGTCCGACTTTGGCTTTGTCAGGGACGGCGGTCCCGGGCTCCAGGTGTCCGGCCTCGGGCGGCGCGGCCGGCTGTCCCGTGTCCCGGCGATCAGAACTCGGGAGGGTTGGGGGCCGACTGTGCCGTGAAGCGGGAGGCTGTTGTCTGCCGGCTCGGGGTCTGGCCGTGCCGGAGACAGGGGGTTCGGTCCCGTGCGAAGCTGCGGCCGGCCGACCCGCGCTCCCCGTTTCTCTATCCCGGGGCGCGGAATCTGATCCTCGCAAGCTCCTGGGCTCCGTTGTCGGGAGACGCTTGTGCTAGTCGCAGCGGTGTGGCCGGCCGTCCCGATTCTCTGGGCACCGGTCTTGGGCGACGCTTGGGAGCCCAGAAGCTCTTGGGAGCCCAGCTGCTAGGGACAGCCGGCCCCGCGCCGCCCGAGGCGGGACACCTGGACACCGCGACCGCCGGCCCCGAGAAGCCGAGTTCGGCCCCGGAGCCCGCTGAGTCTAGCACAAGACCGGTGCCCAGCGTTTCGGGACGGCCGGCCACCGAACCGCACGGCACCGAAAGCCCGCTCTCTGGGAAGCCGGCGGACGCCAGCCCCCCGCTTCACTGCACGGCCGGCCCCCACGCCCCCTGAAGTCGGATCCCCGGGACACGACATAGCCGGCCCCCGTTAGCCGACGGCCCCGGAATCGCCGTCCCCGAACCGTCCGATGTCGGACCCGGCACCCGGTGCTGCCTCCAAACGCGTCGCACAAGACCGGAGCACAGGGGCTCGGAAGAGCCAGCTCCCGCCCTGCCGGAGGCCGGACTCCCGGGCTATGTCCACATGTCTCTTCAATACTTTTAAGGATCGGGTCTCTTACCACTTCCCCGGGCAGCCTGTTCTAATAGCAAAGCACCCCTTCCATGAAGAAATGCTTATTCAGTATCGAGCTAGCCAGTGCTGGTAAACAGAGGTGTTTCTCCCTAGGGGTAGGGCTTGGCATTTCCCTCTCCTGAACTTCAAAAGGTTCCTGCCTGCCCCTATCTGCAGCCTGTCAAGGTTCCTCTGAATGCGCAGCCCCCCATACAAGCGCCTTTTCCACAGAAGCCACCGACCACCCGCCGCCTCGCCCCCTCCCAATTCGGCCTGCCCCAGGGCGCCACCGACCACCAACCTCCTTGCAGCACCACGCCTCAGCATCCCGAGCTATCCCGACAGCTTCCACCCATCGGGAGGTCCCACTTGTAATAAATGACCGAGTCCCAAATAGGCTTACAATTAATGTTTATGATTTATTAAAGGAATAGAGGTAAGCAAGCAGCGCTGGGTGCGCCAGGAGTCTCTGCTCCACCAAGACGCACACAAGTTACATCAGGCGGCTGGTTTTTATGCTGCTAGGCTAATACATATTCATTACTACTTCTACAAAAGGCAGGGTTATTCTAATTAGTTCCCAGAATCCAAACCCTCCCACTGGTGCAGGCGTTATCAGTCTCCGCTGGTCCCTCTGGGGGCCGCTCGTACTGAAGGCTCGTAGTCTTCCTCCCAGGCTTTGTCCTTTGGTCGTTCTTCAGCTTCTCCCCTCCCCTTATTTAGTAGTTGCTGGGCCAGATGTCAGAAAGCTGTGTCTCGTGCAGTAGTCCGCACAGACACTGCATAGCAAACACACCAAGTAACATTGACTTCAGTTACTCGCAACAGTTACTCACCTGATAAAGAACTGAATGCAATAAAGGCATCAATACTACATTAGTTTATTCTAACAGATCCTACTAGCTGTTACCTCAAAAAGATGTGCGTACCCCTCGCTACTTGGAAACGCATCAGTCCATAAACTCTTACCCCCTGAAGAAGCCTGCAACTGACCGAAGGAAAAACAAACACCCCAAAGAGCAGCCCAAGCAGAAGGAGCTCTCTGAGGGGATGCCTGGGACTCACATACCATTTGGCCCTGTCTAGCACCCAAACCCAATTACCTGGGAAGGGTAACGGCAAAGCACAAGGAAGTAGGAAGAGAGCAGCAGCAGCTGTGGTGTATTTTTTTTTGTTTTTTGTGTGTGTGTGATTTTTCTTTTTATTTTTTAATCAGTTTTAGCTCAAAAGCATGCACAGTGCAGACAAGAGAACTAGGGTGTTTCTAGAAGCAAAAATCCCCATGCTTTTGCTGCAGCTTTCAATATTAAAAGACATTATGACCAAGCAAGTAATTGGAACTCTTCCAACTGGAATTAGCTCAAACTTTTATTTAAGTATAAAGAAAAAACTAGGAGTAGAACATCTGCTCCATCTTTTCCTCTCTCACCTTGCCATAGGCAGCTCTGGCTGTGACGTCCAAGACTGCATACTGCGTTTCAGCTTTAACAAATGAAAACCTTTACCCAAACCCTTCGCGAAGGTCATCATGGTGGAAAAGTGTAAATTGTGGGTTTTGGAGAACTCCAGGTTGGTTTAGGGGGATTTTTGGTGTGGATCTATGGCTTTTGGGGTTTTCTTTCGTTGTTGGGGTTGAAGCAGTTCTTTTTTGGGGTGTTTTTGACGTTTTTGGGGTCTCCGTTGGGTTTTGTTGATTTCCTAATGTGTTTTAAGTTTGTTGGGAGTGGACTTTGGGATTTGGAGAACATCAGGTAGGTTTAGTGTGGTTTTGGGGTGGATCTATGTTTTTTTGGGGTTTTCTTTCTTTTTTAGGGGTTATCCTGTTCTTGTTTGGGGTGTTTTTGACGTGTTTTGGGGTCTCCGTTGGCTTTTGTTGGGTTCTCGTTGGTCGTTAAGCTAAATGGGAGTGGATTGTGGGTTTTGAAGAAGATCAGGTGAGTTTAGGGTGATTTGGGAGGGAAATGCATAGTTTTGTTTTTTTTTTTTCTTCTGATCCGGTTCTTTTTTGGGGTGTTTTTGAGGTGTTTTGGGGTTTCCGTTGCGTTTTGTTGAGTTCCTAATGGGTTTTATGGTGGTTGGGAGTGGACATTTGGATTTGGAGAAGATCAGGTAGGTTTAGGGTGGTTTTGGGATTGGATCCATGCTTTTTGGGGATTTTCTTCCAGTTTTGGGGGTTATCCCGTTCTCTTTTGGGGTGTTTTTGACATGTTTTGATGTCTCTGTTGGGTTTTGTTGGGTTTTCTGTTGGCATCTTGGTGGAAAAGGGTAAATTGTGGGTTTTGGAGAACTTCAGGTAGGTTTAGGGGGACTTTTGGGGTGGATTCATGGTATTTGGGGTTTTCTTCTGTTTTTTGGGGTGATCCTGTTCTTTTTTGGGGTGTTTTTGACGTGTTTTGGGGTTGTCCGTTGGGTTTTGTTGGGTTCTCGTTGGTCATCATTGTGAAAAAGGGTAAATTGTGGGTTTTGGAGAACATCAGGTAGGCTTAGGGGGACTTTTGGGGTTGATCTATGGCATTTGGGTTTTTCTTCTGTTTTTTTGGGGAGATCCTGTTCTTTTTTTTTTTTTTTTTTTTTTTTTTTTTTTTTTGACATGTTTTTTGTCTCCATTGGGTTTCGTTGGGTTTTCCATGGTCATCATGGTGGAAAAGGGTAAATTTGTGGGTTTTGGAGAACATCAGGTAGGTTTAGGCTGGTTTTGGGATTGGATCTGTGCTTTTTGGGGATTTTCTTCCAGTTTATGGGTGATCCCTTTCTTTTTTGGGGTGTTTTTGACGTGTTTTGGTGTCTCCTTTTTGGTTTTCGTTTGGTTCATGTTGGTCATCCTGGTGAAAATTGTAAATTTTTTGGGGGGGAATTTTCTTCCAGTTTTGGGGGTGATCCCGTTCTTTTTTGGGGTGTTTTTGACATGTTTTGGGGTCTCCGTTGGGTTTTGTTGGGTTCTTGTTTTTCATCATGTTGGAAAAGTTTAAATTGCGTGTTTTGGAGAACATCAGGTAGGTTTAGGGGGACTTTTGGGGTGGATCAACGGCTTTTAGGGTTTTCTTTCGGTTTTGGGGGTGATCCCGCTTTTTTTTTGTGGTGTTTTTGACGTGTTTTGGGGTTTCCTTTGCGTTTTGTTGATTTCCTAATGTGTTTTAAGTTTGTTGGGAGTGGACTTTGGGATTTGGAGAACATCAGGTAGGTTTAGTGTGGTTTTGGGGTGGATCTATGTTTTTTGGGGTTTTCTTTCTTTTTTAGGGGTTATCCTGTTCTTGTTTGGGGTGTTTTTGACTTGTTTTGGGGTCTCCGTTGGGTTTTAGTTGGATTCTCGTTGGTCCTTAAGGGAAATGGGAGTGGATTGTGGGTTTTGAAAAGATCAGGTGAGTTTAGGGTGGTTTTGCGGGGAAATTCATAGTTTTTGGTGTTTTTTCTTCTGATTCAGTTATTTTTTGGGGTGTTTTTGACGTGTTTTGGGGTTTCCGTTGGGTTTCGTTGAGTTCCTAATGGGTTTTATGGTGGTTGGGAGTGGACATTTGGATTTGGAGAACATCAGGTAGGTTTAGAGTGGTTTTGGGATTGGATCCGTGCTTTTTGGGGTTTTCTTTGGTTTTGGGGGTGATCCTGTTCTTGTTTGGGGTGTTTTTGACGTGTTTTGTGGTCTCCGTTGGGTTTCGTTGGGTTTTCCGTGGTCATCATGTTGGAAAATTGTAAATTGTGGGTTTTGGAGAACATCAGGTAGGTTTATGAGGACTTTTGGGGCAGATTCATGGTTTTTAGGGTTTTCTTCTGTTTTTTCTAGTGATCCAGTTGGTTTTCGGCGTGTTTTTGATGTGTTTTGTGGTCTCCGTTGGGTTTCGTTGGGTTTTCCGTGGTCATCATGGTGGAAAAGTGTAAATTGTGGGTTTTGGAGAACATCAGGTAGATTTAGGGTGTTTTTGGGGTGGATCTATGGTTTTGGGGGATTTTGTTCCAGTTTTGGGGTGATCGAATTCATTTTTGGGGTGTTTCTGACGTGTTTTGGGTTCTTCGTTGGGTTTCGTTGGGTTTTCCGTTGTCATCATGGTGGAAAAGTGTAAATTGTGGGTTTTGGAGAACATCAGGTAGGTTTAGGGGGACTTTTGGGGTGGATTCATGATATATGGGGTTTTCTTCTGTTTTTTTTTTTTGGGGGGGGGGTGATCCAATTCATTTTGGGGGTGTTTTTGACGTGTTTTGGGGTCTCCATTGGGTTTCGTTGCGTTTTCCGTGGTCATCATGGTGGAAAAGGGTAAATTGTTGGTTTTGGAGAACATCAGGTAGGTTTAGGTTGGTTTTGGGATTGGATCTATGGTTTTGGGGGATTTTCTTTCGTTTTTGGGGGTGATCCCGTTCTTTTTTGGGGTGTTTTTGACGTGTTTTGGGGTCTCCCTTGGTATTCCTTGGGTTTTATGTGGTCATGGTGGTGGAAAATTGTAAATTGTGGGTTTTGGAGAACTTCAGGTAGGTTTAGTGGAATTTTGGGGTGGATTCATGGTATTTGGGCTTTTCTTCTGTTTTTTTTGGGTGATCCTGTTCTTTTTTGGGGTGTTTATGACGTGTTTTGGGGTCTCCGTTGGGTTTTAGTTGGGTTCTTGTTGGTCATCATGGTGAAAAAGTGTAAATTGTGGGTATTGGAGAACATCAGGTAGTTTTAGGGGGACTTTTGGGGCAGAGTCATGTTTTTTGGTGTTTTCTTCTGTTTCTTGGGGTGGTCCCGCTCTTTTTTGGGAAATTTTTGAGGTGTTTGGGGGTCTCCGTTGGGTTTTGTTGTGTACTCGTTGGTCATCGTGGTGGAAAATGGTAAATTGTGGGTTTTGGAGAACATCAGGTAGGTTTAGGGTGGTTTTGGGATTGGATCCGTGCTTTTTGGGGATTTTCTTCCAGTTTATGGGTGATCCCTTTATTTTTGGGGTGTTTTTGACGTGTTTTGGTGTCTCGTTTTGGGTTTTGGTTTGGTTCGTGTTGGTCATCCTGGTGAAAAAGTGTAAATTGTGGGTTTTGGAGAACATCAGGTAGGTTTAGGGGGACTTTTGGTGTGGATCTATGGCTTTTGGGGTTTTCTTTCGTTTTTAGGGTTTATCCCGTTCTTGTTTTGGGTGTTTTTGACGTGTTTTGGGGTCTCCGTTGGGTTTCGTTGGGTTTTCCATGGTCATCATGTTGGAAAATTTTAAATTGTGGGTTTTGGAGATCATCAGGTAGGTTTAGGGTGGTTTTGGGGTGGATCTATGATTTTGAAGGATTTTCTTCCAATTTTGGGGGTGATCCCTTTCTTTTTTTTTTTTTTTTTTTCTTTTTTTTTTTTTTTTTGACGTGTTTTGTGGTCTCCGTTGGGTTTCGTTGGGTTTTCCATGGTCATCAATGTGGAAAAGTGTAAATTGTGGGTTTTGGAGAACTTCAGGTTGGTTTAGGGGGATTTTTGGTGTGGATCTATGGCTTTTGGGGTTTTCTTTCGTTGTTGGGGTTGAACCAGTTCTTTTTTGGGGTGTTTTTGACGTTTTTGGGGTCTCCGTTGGGTTTTGTTGGGTTCTCGTTGGTCGTTAAGCTAAATGGGAGTGGATTGTGGGTTTTGAAGAAGATCAGGTGAGTTTAGGGTGATTTGGGAGGGAAATGCATAGTTTTGTTTTTTTTTTTTCTTCTGATCCAGTTCTTTTTTGGGGTGTTTTTGACGTGTTTTGGGGTTTCCGTTGCGTTTTGTTGAGTTCCTAATGGGTTTTATGGTGGGTGGGAGTGGACATTTGGATTTGGAGAAGATCAGGTAGGTTTAGGGTGGTTTTGGGATTGGATCCATGCTTTTTGGGGATTTTCTTCCAGTTTTGGGGGTTATCCCGTTCTCTTTTGGGGTGTTTTTGACATGTTTTGATGTCTCTGTTGGGTTTTGTTGGGTTTTCTGTTGGCATCTTGGTGGAAAAGGGTAAATTGTGGGTTTTGGAGAACTTCAGGTAGGTTTAGGGGGACTTTTGGGGTGGATTCATGGTATTTGGGGTTTTCTTCTGTTTTTTGGGGTGATCCTGTTCTTTTTTGGGGTGTTTTTGACGTGTTTTGGGGTTGTCCGTTGGGTTTTGTTGGGTTCTCGTTGGTCATCATTGTGAAAATGTGTAAATTGTTGGTTTTGGAGAACATCAGGTAGGCTTAGGGGGACTTTTGGGGTGGATCTATGGCATTTGGGTTTTTCTTCTGTTTTTTGGGGAGATCCTGTTCTTTTTTGTTTTTTGTTTTTTGTTTTTTGTTTTTTTTTTTTGACATGTTTTTTGTCTCCATTGGGTTTCGTTGGGTTTTCCATGGTCATCATGGTGGAAAAGGGTAAATTTGTGGGTTTTGGAGAACATCAGGTAGGTTTAGGCTGGTTTTGGGATTGGACCTGTGCTTTTTGGGGATTTTCTTCCAGTTTATGGGTGATCCCTTTCTTTTTGGGGTGTTTTTGACGTGTTTTGGTGTCTCCTTTTGGGTTTTCGTTTGGTTCATGTTGGTCATCCTGGTGAAAATTGTAAATTTTTTGGGGGGGAATTTTCTTCCAGTTTTGGGGGTGATCCCGTTCTTTTTTGGGGTGTTTTTGACATGTTTTGGGGTCTCCGTTGGGTTTTGTTGGGTTCTTGTTTTTCATCATGTTGGAAAAGTTTAACTTGCGTGTTTTGGAGAACATCAGGTAGGTTTAGTGTGGTTTTGGGGTGGATCTATGTTTTTTGGGGATTTTCTTCCAGTTTTGGGGGTGATTCCGTTCTTGTTTGGGGTGTTTTTGACTTGTTTTGGGGTCTCCGTTGGGTTTTAGTTGGATTCTCGTTGGTCCTTAAGGGAAATGGGAGTGGATTTTGGGTTTTGAAGAAGATCAGGTGAGTTTAGGGTGTTTTTGCGGGGAAATTCATAGTTTTTGGTGTTTTTTCTTATGATTCAGTTATTTTTTGGGGTGTTTTTGACGTGTTTTGGGGTTTCCGTTGGTTTTTGTTGGGTTCTTGTTGTTCATCATGGTGAAAACGGGTAAATTGTGGGTATTGGAGAACATCAGGTAGGTTTAGGGGGACTTTTGGGGTGGATCAACGGCTTTTAGGGTTTTCTTTCGGTTTTGGGGGTGATCCCGCTTTTTTTTTGTGGTGTTTTTGAGGTGTTTTGGGGTTTCCGTTGCGTTTTGTTGATTTCCTAATGTGTTTTAAGTTTGTTGGGAGTGGACTTTGGGATTTGGAGAACATCAGGTAGGTTTAGTGTGGTTTTGGGGTGGGTCTATGTTTTTTTGGGGTTTTCTTTCTTTTTTAGGGGTTATCCTGTTCTTGTTTGGGGTGTTTTTGACTTGTTTTGGGGTCTCCGTTGGGTTTTAGTTGGATTCTCGTTGGTCCTTAAGGGAAATGGGAGTGGATTGTGGGTTTTGAAGAAGATCAGGTGAGTTTAGGGTGGTTTTGCGGGGAAATTCATAGTTTTTGGTGTTTTTTCTTCTGATTCAGTTATTTTTTGGGGTGTTTTTGACGTGTTTTGGGGTTTCCGTTGGGTTTCGTTGAGTTCCTAATGGGTTTTATGGTGGTTGGGAGTGGACATTTGGATTTGGAGAAGATCAGGTACGTTTAGATTGGTTTTGGGATTGGATCCGTGCTTTTTGGAGTTTTCTTTGGTTTTGGGGGTGATCCTGTTCTTGTTTGGGGTGTTTTTGACGTGTTTTGTGGTCTCCGTTGGGTTTCGTTGTGTTTTCCGTGGTCATCATGGTGGAAAATTGTAAATTGTGGGTTTTGGAGAACATCAGGTAGGTTTATGAGGACTTTTGGAGCAGATTCATGGTTTTTAGGGTTTTCTTCTGTTTTTTTCTAGTGATCCAGTTGGTTTTTGGCGTGTTTTTGACGTGTTTTGTGGTCTCTGTTGGGTTTCGTTGGGTTTTCCGTGGTCATCATGGTGGAAAAGTGTAAATTGTGGGTTTTGGAGAACATCAGGTAGATTTAGGGTGGTTTTGGGGTGGATCTATGATTTTGAAGGATTTTCTTCCAATTTTGGGGGTGATCCCTTTCTTTTTTTTTTTTTTTTTTTTTTTTTTTTGACGTGTTTTGTGGTCTCCGTTCGGTTTCGTTGGGTTTTCCATGGTCATCAATGTGGAAAAGTGTAAATTGTGGGTTTTGGAGAACTTCAGGTTGGTTTAGGGGGATTTTTGGTGTGGATCTATGGCTTTTGGGGTTTTCTTTCGTTGTTGGGGTTGAACCAGTTCTTTTTTGGGGTGTTTTTGACGTTTTTGGGGTCTCCGTTGGGTTTTGTTGGGTTCTCGTTGGTCGTTAAGCTAAATGGGAGTGGATTGTGGGTTTTGAAGAAGATCAGGTGAGTTTAGGGTGATTTGGGAGGGAAATGCATAGGTTTTTTTTTTTTTTTTTCTTCTGATCCAGTTCTTTTTTTGGGGTGTTTTTGACGTGTTTTGGGGTTTCCGTTGCGTTTTGTTGAGTTCCTAATGGGTTTTATGGTGGGTGGGAGTGGATTTTGGGATTTGGAGAAGATCAGGTAGGTTTAAGGGTTTTCTTGGGGTTAAATCACGTATTTTCTTCTGATCCGGTTTGCTTTTGGGGTGTTTTTGAGGTGTTTTGGGGTTTCTGTTGCGTTTTGTTGAGTTCCTAATGGGTTTTATGGTGGTTGGGAGTGGATTTTGGGATTTGGAGAAGATCAGGTAGGTTTAGGGTGGTTTTGGGATTGGATCCATGCTTTTTGGGGATTTTCTTCCAGTTTTGGGGGTTATCCCGTTCTCTTTTGGGGTGTTTTTGGCATGTTTTGATGTCTCTGTTGGGTTTTGTTGGGTTTTCTGTTGGCATCTTGGTGGAAAAGGGTAAATTGTGGGTTTTGGAGAACTTCAGGTAGGTTTAGGGGGAATTTTGGGGTGGATTCATGGTATTTGGGCTTTTCTTCTGTTTTTTTTTTTGGGTGATCCTGTTCTTTTTTGGGGTGTTTATGACGTGTTTTGGGGTCTCCGTTGGGTTTTAGTTGGGTTCTTGTTGGTCATCATGGTGAAAATGTGTAAATTGTGGCTTTTGGAGAACATCAGGTAGGTTTAGGGGATTTTTGGTGTGGATCTATGGCTTTTGGGGTTTTCTTTCGTTGTTGGGGTTGAACCAGTTCTTTTTTGGGGTGTTTTTGACGTTTTTGGGGTCTCCGTTGGGTTTTGTTGGGTTCTCGTTGGTCGTTAAGCTAAATGGGAGTGGATTGTGGGTTTTGAAGAAGATCAGGTGAGTTTAGGGTGATTTGGGAGGGAAATGCATAGTTTTTTTTTTTTTTTTTTTTTTTCTTCTGATCCAGTTCTTTTTTTGGGGTGTTTTTGACGTGTTTTGGGGTTTCCGTTGCGTTTTGTTGAGTTCCTAATGGGTTTTATGGTGGGTGGGAGTGGATTTTGGGATTTGGAGAAGATCAGGTAGGTTTAAGGGTTTTCTTGGGGTTAAATCATGTATTTTCTTCTGATCCGGTTTGCTTTTGGGGTGTTTTTGAGGTGTTTTGGGGTTTCTGTTGCGTTTTGTTGAGTTCCTAATGGGTTTTATGGTGGTTGGGAGTGGATTTTGGGATTTGGAGAAGATCAGGTAGGTTTAGGGTGGTTTTGGGATTGGATCCATGCTTTTTGGGGATTTTCTTCCAGTTTTGGGGGTTATCCCGTTCTCTTTTGGGGTGTTTTTGGCATGTTTTGATGTCTCTGTTGGGTTTTGTTGGGTTTTCTGTTGGCATCTTGGTGGAAAAGGGTAAATTGTGGGTTTTGGAGAACTTCAGGTAGGTTTAGGGGGACTTTTGGGGTGGATTCATGGTATTTGGGGTTTTCTTCTGTTTTTTGGGGTGATCCTGTTCTTTTTTGGGGTGTTTTTGACGTGTTTTGGGGTTGTCCGTTGGGTTTTGTTGGGTTCTCGTTGGTCATCATTGTGAAAAAGGGTAAATTGTGGGTTTTGGAGAACATCAGGTAGGCTTAGGGGGACTTTTGGGGTTGATCTATGGCATTTGGGTTTTTCTTCTGTTTTTTGGGGAGATCCTGTTCTTTTTTGTTTTTTGTTTTTTGTTTTTTTTTTTTTTTTTTTTTGACATGTTTTTTGTCTCCATTGGGTTTCGTTGGGTTTTCCATGGTCATCATGGTGGAAAAGGGTAAATTTGTGGGTTTTGGAGAACATCAGGTAGGTTTAGGCTGGTTTTGGGATTGGACCTGTGCTTTTTGGGGATTTTCTTCCAGTTTATGGGTGATCCCTTTCTTTTTTGGGGTGTTTTTGACGTGTTTTGGTGTCTCCTTTTGGGTTTTCGTTTGGTTCATGTTGGTCATCCTGGTGAAAATTGTAAATTTTTTTGGGGGGAATTTTCTTCCAGTTTTGGGGGTGATCCCGTTCTTTTTTGGGGTGTTTTTGACATGTTTTGGGGTCTCCGTTGGGTTTTGTTGGGTTCTTGTTTTTCATCATGTTGGAAAAGTTTAACTTGCGTGTTTTGGAGAACATCAGGTAGGTTTAGTGTGGTTTTGGGGTGGATCTATGTTTTTTGGGGATTTTCTTCCAGTTTTGGGGGTGATTCCGTTCTTGTTTGGGGTGTTTTTGACTTGTTTTGGGGTCTCCGTTGGGTTTTAGTTGGATTCTCGTTGGTCCTTAAGGGAAATGGAGTGGGATTGTGGGTTTTTGAAGAAGATCAGGTGAGTTTAGGGTGGTTTTGCGGGGAAATTCATAGTTTTTGGTGTTTTTTCTTCTGATTCAGTTATTTTTTGGGGTGTTTTTGACGTGTTTTGGGGTTTCCGTTGGGTTTTGTTGAGTTCCTAATGGGTTTTATGGTGGTTGGGAGTGGACATTTGGATTTGGAGAACATCAGGTACGTTTAGAGTGATTTTGGGATTGGATCCGTGCTTTTTGGGGTTTTCTTTGGTTTTGGGGTGATCCTGTTCTTGTTTGGGGTGTTTTTGACGTGTTTTGTGGTCTCCGTTGGGTTTCGTTGTGTTTTCCGTGGTCATCATGGTGGAAAATTGTAAATTGTGGGTTTTGGAGAACATCAGGTAGGTTTATGAGGACTTTTGGAGCAGATTCATGGTTTTTAGGGTTTTCTTCTGTTTTTTCTAGTGATCCAGTTGGTTTTCGGCGTGTTTTTGACGTGTTTTGTGGTCTCTGTTGGGTTTCGTTGGGTTTTCCGTGGTCATCATGGTGGAAAAGTATAAATTGTGGGTTTTGGAGAACATCAGGTAGATTTAGGGTGTTTTTGGGGTGGATCTATGGTTTTGGGGGATTTTGTTCCAGTTTTGGGGTGATCGAATTCATTTTTGGGGTGTTTCTGACGTGTTTTGGGTTCTTCGTTGGGTTTCGTTGGGTTTTCCGTTGTCATCATGGTGGAAAAGTGTAAATTGTGGGTTTTGGAGAACATCAGGTAGGTTTAGGGGGACTTTTGGGGTGGATTCATGATATATGGGGTTTTCTTCTGTTTTTTTTTTTTTTTTTTTTTTTTGGGGGGGCGTGATCCAATTCATTTTGGGGTGTTTTTGACGTGTTTTGGGGTCTCCATTGGGTTTCGTTGCGTTTTCCGTGGTCATCATGGTGGAAAAGGGTAAATTGTTGGTTTTGGAGAACATCAGTTAGGTTTAGGTTGGTTTTGGGATTGGATCTATGGTTTTGGGGGATTTTCTTTCGTTTTTGGGGGTGATCCCGTTCTTTTTTGGGGTGTTTTTGACGTGTTTTGGGGTCTCCGTTGGTATTCCTTGGGTTTTCCTTGGTCATGGTGGTGGAAAATTGTAAATTGTGGGTTTTGGAGAACTTCAGGTAGGTTTAGGGGAATTTTGGGGTGGATTCATGGTATTTGGGCTTTTTCTTCTGTTTTTTTTTGGGTGATCCTGTTCTTTTTTGGGGGTGTTTATGACGTGTTTTGGGGTCTCCGTTGGGTTTTAGTTGGGTTCTTGTTGGTCATCATGGTGAAAATGTGTAAATTGTGGGTTTTGGAGAACATCAGGTAGGTTTAGGGGGATTTTTGGTGTGGATCTATGGCTTTTGGGGTTTTTCTTTCGTTGTTGGGGTTGAACCAGTTCTTTTTTGGGGTGTTTTTGACGTTTTGGGGTCTCCGTTGGGTTTTGTTGGGTTCTCGTTGGTCGTTAAGCTAAATGGGAGTGGATTGTGGGTTTTGAAGAAGATCAGGTGAGTTTAGGGTGATTTGGGAGGGAAATGCATAGTTTTGTTTTTTTTTTCTTCTGATCCAGTTCTTTTTTGGGGTGTTTTTGACGTGTTTTGGGGTTTCCGTTGCGTTTTGTTGAGTTCCTAATGGGTTTTATGGTGGGTGGGAGTGGATTTTGGGATTTGGAGAAGATCAGGTAGGTTTAAGGGTTTTCTTGGGGTTAAATCACGTATTTTCTTCTGATCCGGTTTGCTTTTGGGGTGTTTTTGAGGTGTTTTGGGGTTTCTGTTGCGTTTTGTTGAGTTCCTAATGGGGTTTATGGTGGTTGGGAGTGGACTTTGGGATTTGGAGAACATCAGGTAGGTTTATGAGGACTTTTGGAGCAGATTCATTGTTTTTAGGGTTTTCTTCTGTTTTTTTCTAGTGATCCAGTTGGTTTTTGGCGTGTTTTTGACGTGTTTTGTGGTCTCTGTTGGGTTTCGTTGGGTTTTCCGTGGTCATCAATGTGGAAAAGTGTAAATTGTGGGTTTTGGAGAACATCAGGTAGATTTAGGGTGTTTTTGGGGTGGATCTATGGTTTTGGGGGATTTTGTTCCAGTTTTGGGGTGATCGAATTCATTTTTGGGGTGTTTCTGACGTGTTTTGGGTTCTTCGTTGGGTTTCGTTGGGTTTTCCGTTGTCATCATGGTGGAAAAGTGTAAATTGTGGGTTTTGGAGAACATCAGGTAGGTTTAGGGGGACTTTTGGGGTGGATTCATGATATATGGGGTTTTCTTCTGTTTTTTTTTTTTTTTTTTTTTTTTTGGGGGGGGGTTGTGATCCAATTCATTTTGGGGGTGTTTTTGACGTGTTTTGGGGTCTCCATTGGGTTTCGTTGCGTTTTCCGTGGTCATCATGGTGGAAAAGGGTAAATTGTTGGTTTTGGAGAACATCAGGTAGGTTTAGGTTGGTTTTGGGATTGGATCTATGGTTTTGGGGGATTTTCTTTCGTTTTTGGGGGTGATCCCGTTCTTTTTTGGGGTGTTTTTGACGTGTTTTGGGGTCTCCGTTGGTATTCCTTGGGTTTTCCGTGGTCATGGTGGTGGAAAATTGTAAATTGTGGGTTTTGGAGAACTTCAGGTAGGTTTAGGGGAATTTTGGGGTGGATTCATGGTATTTGGGCTTTTCTATTGTTTTTTTTTGGGTGATCCTGTTCCTTTTTGGGGTGTTTATGACGTGTTTTGGGGTCTCCGTTGGGTTTTAGTTGGGTTCTTGTTGGTCATCATGGTGAAAAAGTGTAAATTGTGGGTATTGGAGAACATCAGGTAGGTTTAGGGGGACTTTTGGGGCAGAGTCATGTTTTTTTGGTGTTTTCTTCTGTTTCTTGGGTTGGTCCCGCTCTTTTTTGGGAAATTTTTGAGGTGTTTGGGGGTCTCCGTTGGGTTTTGTTGTGTACTCGTTGGTCATCGTGGTGGAAAATGGTAAATTGTGGGTTTTTGGAGAACATCAGGTAGGTTAGGGTGGTTTTGGGATTGGATCCGTGCTTTTTTGGGGATTTTCTTCCAGTTATGGGTGATCCCTTTATTTTTGGGGTGTTTTTGACGTGTTTGGTGTCTCGTTTTGGGTTTTGGTTTGGTTCGTGTTGGTCATCCTGGTGAAAAAGTGTAAATTGTGGGTTTTGGAGAACATCAGGTAGGTTTAGGGGGACTTTTGGTGTGGATCTATGGCTTTTGGGGTTTTTCTTTCGTTTTTAGGGTTTATCCCGTTCTTGTTTGGGGTGTTTTTTGACTTCTTTTGGGGTCTCCGTTGGGTTTCGTTGAGTTCCTAATGGGTTTTATGGTGGTTGGGAGTGGACATTTGGATTTGGAGAACATCAGGTACGTTTAGAGTGGTTTTGGGATTGGATCCGTGCTTTTTGGGGTTTTCTTTGGTTTTGGGGGTGATCCTGTTCTTGTTTGGGGTGTTTTTGACGTGTTTTGTGGTCTCCGTTGGGTTTCGTTGTGTTTTCCGTGGTCATCATGTTGGAAAATTGTAAATTGTGGGTTTTGGAGAACATCAGGTAGGTTTATGAGGACTTTTGGGGCAGATTTATGGTTTTTAGGGTTTTCTTCTGTTTTTTCTAGTGATCCAGTTGGTTTTCGGCGTGTTTTTGATGTGTTTTGTGGTCTCCGTTGGGTTTCGTTGGGTTTTTCCGTGGTCATCATGGTGGAAAAGTGTAAATTGTGGGTTTTGGAGATCATCAGGTAGGTTTAGGGTGGTTTTGGGGTGGATCTATGATTTTGAAGGATTTTCTTCCAATTTTGGGGGTGATCCCTTTCTTTTTTTTTTTTTTTTTTTTTTTTTTTTTTTTTTTTTTTTTTGTCGTGTTTTGTGGTCTCCGTTGGGTTTTGTTGGGTTTTCCATGGTCATCAATGTGGAAAAGTGTAAATTGTGGGTTTTGGAGAACTTCAGGTTGGTTTAGGGGGATTTTTGGTGTGGATCTATGGCTTTTTGGGGTTTTTCTTTCGTTGTTGGGGTTGAACCAGTTCTTTTTTGGGATGTTTTTGACGTGTTTTGGGGGTTCCATTGGGTTTCGTTGAGTTCCTAATGGGTTTTATGGTGGTTGGGAGTGGACATTTGGATTTGGAGAACATCAGGTACGTTTAGAGTGGTTTTGGGATTGGATCCGTGCTTTTTGGGGTTTTCTTTGGTTTTGGGGGTGATCCTGTTCTTGTTTGGGGTGTTTTTGACGTGTTTTGGGTTCTCCGTTGGGTTTCGTTGGGTTTTCCGTGGTCATCATGGTGGAAAATTGTAAATTGTGGGTTTTGGAGATCATCAGGTAGGTTTAGGGTGGTTTTGGGGTGGATCTATGATTTTGAAGGATTTTCTTCCAATTTTGGGGGTGATCCCTTTCTTTTTTTTTTTTTTTTTTTTTTTTTTTTTTTTTTTTTGTCGTGTTTTGTGGTCTCCGTTGGGTTTTGTTGGGTTTCCATGGTCATCAATGTGGAAAAGTGTAAATTGTGGGTTTTGGAGAACTTCAGGTTGGTTTAGGGGGATTTTTGGTGTGGATCTATGGCTTTTGGGGTTTTCTTTCGTTGTTGGGGTTGAACCAGTTCTTTTTTTTGGGGTGTTTTTGACGTTTTTGGGGTCTCCGTTGGGTTTTGTTGGGTTCTCGTTGGTCGTTAAGCTAAATGGGAGTGGATTGTGGGTTTTGAAGAAGATCAGGTGAGTTTAGGGTGATTTGGGAGGGAAATGCATAGTTTTGTTTTTTTTTTTTCTTCTGATCCAGTTCTTTTTTTTGGGGTTGTTTTTTGACGTGTTTTGGGGTTTCCGTTGCGTTTTGTTGAGTTCCTAATGGGTTTTATGGTGGGTGGGAGTGGATTTTGGGATTTGGAGAAGATCAGGTAGGTTTAAGGGTTTTCTTGGGGTTAAATCACGTATTTTCTTCTGATCCGGTTTGCTTTTGGGGTGTTTTTGAGGTGTTTTGGGGTTTCTGTTGCGTTTTGTTGAGTTCCTAATGGGGTTTATGGTGGTTGGGAGTGGACTTTGGGATTTGGAGAACATCAGGTAGGTTTATGAGGACTTTTGGAGCAGATTCATGGTTTTTAGGGTTTTCTTCTGTTTTTTCTAGTGATCCAGTTGGTTTTTTGGCGTGTTTTTGACGTGTTTTGTGGTCTCTGTTGGGTTCGTTGGGTTTTCCGTGGTCATCAATGTGGAAAAGTGTAAATTGTGGGTTTTGGAGAACATCAGGTAGATTTAGGGTGTTTTTGGGGTGGATCTATGGTTTTGGGGGATTTTGTTCCAGTTTTGGGGTGATCGAATTCATTTTTGGGGTGTTTCTGACGTGTTTTGGGTTCTTCGTTGGGTTTCGTTGGGTTTTCCGTTGTCATCATGGTGGAAAAGTGTAAATTGTGGGTTTTGGAGAACATCAGGTAGGTTTAGGGGGACTTTTGGGGTGGATTCATGATATATGGGGTTTTCTTCTGTTTTTTTTTTTTTTTTGGGGGGGGGGGTGATCCAATTCATTTTGGGGGTGTTTTTGACGTGTTTTTGGGGTCTCCATTGGGTTTCGTTGCGTTTTCCGTGGTCATCATGGTGGAAAAGGGTATATTGTTGGTTTTGGAGAACATCAGGTAGGTTTAGGTTGGTTTTGGGATTGGATCTATGGTTTTGGGGATTTTCTTTCGTTTTTGGGGGTGGGGGGGTGGGATGATCCTGTACTTTTTGTGTTGTTTTTGACGTGTTTTGGGGTCTCCGTTGTGTTTCATTGGGTTTTCCATGGTCATCGTGTTGGAAAATGGTAAATTGTGGGTTTTGGAGAACTTCAGGTAGGTTTAGGGGGAGTTTTGGGTGGATTCATGGTATTTGGGCTTTTCTTCTTTTTGGGGGTGATCCTCTCCTTTTTTGGGGTGTTTTTGACGTGTTTTGGGGTTTCCGTTGCGTTTTGTTGAGTTCCTAATGGGTTTTATGGTGGGTGGGAGTGGATTTTGGGATTTGGAGAAGATCAGGTAGGTTTAAGGGTTTTCTTGGGGTTAAATCACGTATTTTCTTCTGATCCGGTTTGCTTTTGGGGTGTTTTTGAGGTGTTTTGGGGTTTCTGTTGCGTTTTGTTGAGTTCCTAATGGGGTTTATGGTGGTTGGGAGTGGACTTTGGGATTTGGAGAACATCAGGTAGGTTTATGAGGACTTTTGGAGCAGATTCATTGTTTTTAGGGTTTTCTTCTGTTTTTTTCTAGTGATCCAGTTGGTTTTTGGCGTGTTTTTGACGTGTTTTGTGGTCTCTGTTGGGTTTCGTTGGGTTTTCCGTGGTCATCATGGTGGAAAAGTGTAAATTGTGGGTTTTGGAGAACATCAGGTAGATTTAGGGTGTTTTTGGGGTGGATCTATGGTTTTGGGGGATTTTGTTCCAGTTTTGGGGTGATCGAATTCATTTTTGGGGTGTTTCTGACGTGTTTTGGGTTCTTCGTTGGGTTTCGTTGGGTTTTCCGTTGTCATCATGGTGGAAAAGTGTAAATTGTGGGTTTTGGAGAACATCAGGTAGGTTTAGGGGGACTTTTGGGGTGGATTCATGATATATGGGGTTTTCTTCTGTTTTTTTTTTTTTTTTTTTTTTTTTTGGGGGGGGGGTTGTGATCCAATTCATTTTGGGGGTGTTTTTTGACGTGTTTTGGGGTCTCCATTGGGTTTCGTTGTGTTTTCCGTGGTCATCATGGTGGAAAAGGGTATATTGTTGGTTTTGGAGAACATCAGGTAGGTTTAGGTTGGTTTTGGGATTGGATCTATGGTTTTGGGGGATTTTCTTTCGTTTTTGGGGGTGATCCCGTTCTTTTTTGGGGTGTTTTTGACGTGTTTTGGGGTCTCCGTTGGTATTCCTTGGGTTTTCCTTGGTCATGGTGGTGGAAAATTGTAAATTGTGGGTTTTGGAGAACTTCAGGTAGGTTTAGGGGAATTTTGGGGTGGATTCATGGTATTTGGGCTTTTCTTCTGTTTTTTTTTTGGGTGATCCTGTTCTTTTTTGGGGTGTTTATGACGTGTTTTGGGGTCTCCGTTGGGTTTTAGTTGGGTTCTTGTTGGTCATCATGGTGAAAAAGTGTAAATTGTGGGTATTGGAGAACATCAGGTAGGTTTAGGGGGACTTTTGGGGCAGAGTCATGTTTTTTTGGTGTTTTCTTCTGTTTCTTGGGTTGGTCCCACTCTTTTTTGGGAAATTTTTGAGGTGTTTGGGGGTCTCCGTTGGGTTTTGTTGTGTACTCGTTGGTCATCGTGGTGGAAAATGGTAAATTGTGGGTTTTGGAGAACATCAGGTAGGTTTAGGGTGGTTTTGGGATTGGATCCGTGCTTTTTGGGGATTTTCTTCCAGTTTATGGGTGATCCCTTTATTTTTGGGGTGTTTTTGACGTGTTTTGGTGTCTCGTTTTGGGTTTTGGTTTGGTTCGTGTTGGTCATCCTGGTGAAAAAGTGTAAATTGTGGGTTTTGGAGAACATCAGGTAGGTTTAGGGGGACTTTTGGTGTGGATCTATGGCTTTTGGGGTTTTCTTTCGTTTTTAGGGTTTATCCCGTTCTTGTTTGGGGTGTTTTTGACTTCTTTTGGGGTCTCCGTTGGGTTTCGTTGAGTTCCTAATGGGTTTTATGGTGGTTGGGAGTGGACATTTGGATTTGGAGAACATCAGGTACGTTTAGAGTGGTTTTGGGATTGGATCCGTGCTTTTTGGGGTTTTCTTTGGTTTTGGGGGTGATCCTGTTCTTGTTTGGGGTGTTTTTGACGTGTTTTGGGTTCTCCGTTGGGTTTCGTTGTGTTTTCCGTGGTCATCATGGTGGAAAAGTGTAAATTGTGGGTTTTGGAGAACATCAGGTAGGTTTATGAGGACTTTTGGAGCAGATTCATGGTTTTTAGGGTTTTCTTCTGTTTTTTTCTAGTGATCCAGTTGGTTTTTGGCGTGTTTTTGACGTGTTTTGTGGTCTCTGTTGGGTTTCGTTGGGTTTTCCGTGGTCATCATGGTGGAAAAGTGTAAATTGTGGGTTTTGGAGAACATCAGGTAGATTTAGGGTGGTTTTGCGGTGGATCTATGATTTTGAAGGATTTTCTTCCAATTTTGGGGGTGATCCCTTTCTTTTTTTTTTTTTTTTTTTTTTTTTTTGACGTGTTTTGTGGTCTCCGTTGGGTTTCGTTGGGTTTTCCATGGTCATCAATGTGGAAAAGTGTAAATTGTGGGTTTTGGAGAACTTCAGGTTGGTTTAGGGGGATTTTTGGTGTGGATCTATGGCTTATGGGGTTTTCTTTCGTTGTTGGGGTTGAACCAGTTCTTTTTTGGGGTGTTTTTGACGTTTTTGGGGTCTCCGTTGGGTTTTGTTGGGTTCTCGTTGGTCGTTAAGCTAAATGGGAGTGGATTGTGGGTTTTGAAGAAGATCAGGTGAGTTTAGGGTGATTTGGGAGGGAAATGCATAGGTTTTTTTTTTTTTTTTTTTCTTCTGATCCAGTTCTTTTTTTGGGGTGTTTTTGACGTGTTTTGGGGTTTCCGTTGCGTTTTGTTGAGTTCCTAATGGGTTTTATGGTGGGTGGGAGTGGATTTTGGGATTTGGAGAAGATCAGGTAGGTTTAAGGGTTTTCTTGGGGTTAAATCACGTATTTTCTTCTGATCCGGTTTGCTTTTGGGGTGTTTTTGAGGTGTTTTGGGGTTTCTGTTGCGTTTTGTTGAGTTCCTAATGGGTTTTATGGTGGTTGGGAGTGGATTTTGGGATTTGGAGAAGATCAGGTAGGTTTAGGGTGGTTTTGGGATTGGATCCATGCTTTTTGGGGATTTTCTTCCAGTTTTGGGGGTTATCCCGTTCTCTTTTGGGGTGTTTTTGGCATGTTTTGATGTCTCTGTTGGGTTTTGTTGGGTTTTCTGTTGGCATCTTGGTGGAAAAGGGTAAATTGTGGGTTTTGGAGAACTTCAGGTAGGTTTAGGGGAATTTTGGGGTGGATTCATGGTATTTGGGCTTTTCTTCTGTTTTTTTTTTTGGGTGATCCTGTTCTTTTTTGGGGTGTTTATGACGTGTTTTGGGGTCTCCGTTGGGTTTTAGTTGGGTTCTTGTTGGTCATCATGGTGAAAATGTGTAAATTGTGGCTTTTGGAGAACATCAGGTAGGTTTAGGGGGATTTTTGGTGTGGATCTATGGCTTATGGGGTTTTCTTTCGTTGTTGGGGTTGAACCAGTTCTTTTTTGGGGTGTTTTTGACGTTTTTGGGGTCTCCGTTGGGTTTTGTTGGGTTCTCGTTGGTCGTTAAGCTAAATGGGAGTGGATTGTGGGTTTTGAAGAAGATCAGGTGAGTTTAGGGTGATTTGGGAGGGAAATGCATAGTTTTTTTTTTTTTTTTTTTTTTCTTCTGATCCAGTTCTTTTTTTGGGGTGTTTTTGACGTGTTTTGGGGTTTCCGTTGCGTTTTGTTGAGTTCCTAATGGGTTTTATGGTGGGTGGGAGTGGATTTTGGGATTTGGAGAAGATCAGGTAGGTTTAAGGGTTTTCTTGGGGTTAAATCACGTATTTTCTTCTGATCCGGTTTGCTTTTGGGGTGTTTTTGAGGTGTTTTGGGGTTTCTGTTGCGTTTTGTTGAGTTCCTAATGGGTTTTATGGTGGTTGGGAGTGGATTTTGGGATTTGGAGAAGATCAGGTAGGTTTAGGGTGGTTTTGGGATTGGATCCATGCTTTTTGGGGATTTTCTTCCAGTTTTGGGGGTTATCCCGTTCTCTTTTGGGGTGTTTTTGGCATGTTTTGATGTCTCTGTTGGGTTTTGTTGGGTTTTCTGTTGGCATCTTGGTGGAAAAGGGTAAATTGTGGGTTTTGGAGAACTTCAGGTAGGTTTAGGGGGACTTTTGGGGTGGATTCATGGTATTTGGGGTTTTCTTCTGTTTTTTGGGGTGATCCTGTTCTTTTTTGGGGTGTTTTTGACGTGTTTTGGGGTTGTCCGTTGGGTTTTGTTGGGTTCTCGTTGGTCATCATGGTGGAAAAGGGTAAATTTGTGGGTTTTGGAGAACATCAGGTAGGTTTAGGCTGGTTTTGGGATTGGACCTGTGCTTTTTGGGGATTTTCTTCCAGTTTATGGGTGATCCCTTTCTTTTTTGGGATGTTTTTGACGTGTTTTGGTGTCTCCTTTTGGGTTTTCGTTTGGTTCATGTTGGTCATCCTGGTGAAAATTGTAAATTTTTTGGGGGGGAATTTGGGGAATTTTCTTCCAGTTTTGGGGGTGATCCCGTTCTTTTTTGGGGTGTTTTTGACATGTTTTGGGGTCTCCGTTGGGTTTTGTTGTGTTCTTGTTTTTCATCATGTTGGAAAAGTTTAACTTGCGTGTTTTGGAGAACATCAGGTAGGTTTAGTTTGGTTTTGGGGTGGATCTATGTTTTTTGGGGATTTTCTTCCAGTTTTGGGGGTGATTCCGTTCTTGTTTGGGGTGTTTTTGACTTGTTTTGGGGTCTCCGTTGGTTTTAGTTGGATTCTCGTTGGTCCTTAAGGGAAATGGGAGTGGATTGTGGGTTTTGAAGAAGATCAGGTGAGTTTAGGGTGGTTTTGCGGGGAAATTCATAGTTTTTGGTGTTTTTTCTTCTGATTCAGTTATTTTTTGGGGTGTTTTTGACGTGTTTTGGGGTTTCCGTTGGGTTTCGTTGAGTTCCTAATGGGTTTTATGGTGGTTGGGAGTGGACATTTGGATTTGGAGAACATCAGGTACGTTTAGAGTGATTTTGGATTGGATCCGTGCTTTTTGGGGTTTTCTTTGGTTTTGGGGGTGATCCTGTTCTTGTTTGGGGTGTTTTTGACGTGTTTTGTGGTCTCCGTTGGGTTTCGTTGGGTTTTCCGTGGTCATCATGGTGGAAAATTGTAAATTGTGGGTTTTGGAGAACATCAGGTAGGTTTATGAGGACTTTTGGAGCAGATTCATGGTTTTTAGGGTTTTCTTCTGTTTTTTCTAGTGATCCAGTTGGTTTTCGGCGTGTTTTTGACGTGTTTTGTGGTCTCTGTTGGGTTTCGTTGGGTTTTCCATGGTCATCCTTGTGGAAAAGTATAAATTGTGGGTTTTGGAGAACATCAGGTAGATTTAGGGTGTTTTTGGGGTGGATCTATGGTTTTGGGGGATTTTGTTCCAGTTTTGGGGTGATCGAATTCATTTTTGGGGTGTTTCTGACGTGTTTTGGGTTCTTCGTTGGGTTTCGTTGGGTTTTCCGTTGTCATCATGGTGGAAAAGTGTAAATTGTGGGTTTTGGAGAACATCAGGTAGGTTTAGGGGGACTTTTGGGGTGGATTCATGATATATGGGGTTTTCTTCTGTTTTTTTTTTTTTTTTTTTTTTGGGGGGGGGCGTGATCCAATTCATTTTGGGGGTGTTTTTGACGTGTTTTGGGGTCTCCATTGGGTTTCGTTGCGTTTTCCGTGGTCATCATGGTGGAAAAGGGTAAATTGTTGGTTTTGGAGAACATCAGTTAGGTTTAGGTTGGTTTTGGGATTGGATCTATGGTTTTGGGGGATTTTCTTTCGTTTTTGGGGGTGATCCCGTTCTTTTTTGGGGTGTTTTTGACGTGTTTTGGGGTCTCCGTTGGTATTCCTTGGGTTTTCCTTGGTCATGGTGGTGGAAAATTGTAAATTGTGGGTTTTGGAGAACTTCAGGTAGGTTTAGGGGAATTTTGGGGTGGATTCATGGTATTTGGGCTTTTCTTCTGTTTTTTTTTGGGTGATCCTGTTCTTTTTTGGGGTGTTTATGACGTGTTTTGGGGTCTCCGTTGGGTTTTAGTTGGGTTCTTGTTGGTCATCATGGTGAAAATGTGTAAATTGTGGCTTTTGGAGAACATCAGGTAGGTTTAGGGGGATTTTTGGTGTGGATCTATGGCTTTTGGGGTTTTCTTTCGTTGTTGGGGTTGAACCAGTTCTTTTTTGGGGTGTTTTTGACGTTTTTGGGGTCTCCGTTGGGTTTTGTTGGGTTCTCGTTGGTCGTTAAGCTAAATGGGAGTGGATTGTGGGTTTTGAAGAAGATCAGGTGAGTTTAGGGTGATTTGGGAGGGAAATGCATAGTTTTGTTTTTTTTTTTTCTTCTGATCCAGTTCTTTTTTGGGGTGTTTTTGACGTGTTTTGGGGTTTCCGTTGCGTTTTGTTGAGTTCCTAATGGGTTTTATGGTGGGTGGGAGTGGATTTTGGGATTTGGAGAAGATCAGGTAGGTTTAAGGGTTTTCTTGGGGTTAAATCACGTATTTTCTTCTGATCCGGTTTGCTTTTGGGGTGTTTTTGAGGTGTTTTGGGGTTTCTGTTGCGTTTTGTTGAGTTCCTAATGGGGTTTATGGTGGTTGGGAGTGGACTTTGGGATTTGGAGAACATCAGGTAGGTTTATGAGGACTTTTGGAGCAGATTCATTGTTTTTAGGGTTTTCTTCTGTTTTTTTCTAGTGATCCAGTTGGTTTTCGGCGTGTTTTTGACGTGTTTTGTGGTCTCTGTTGGGTTTCGTTGGGTTTTCCGTGGTCATCATGGTGGAAAAGTGTAAATTGTGGGTTTTGGAGAACATCAGGTAGATTTAGGGTGTTTTTGGGGTGGATCTATGGTTTTGGGGGATTTTGTTCCAGTTTTGGGGTGATCGAATTCATTTTTGGGGTGTTTCTGACGTGTTTTGGGTTCTTCGTTGGGTTTCGTTGGGTTTTCCGTTGTCATCATGGTGGAAAAGTGTAAATTGTGGGTTTTGGAGAACATCAGGTAGGTTTAGGGGGACTTTTGGGTGGATTCATGATATATGGGGTTTTCTTCTGTTTTTTTTTTTTTTTTTTTTTTTTTGGGGGGGGGTTGTGATCCAATTCATTTTGGGGGTGTTTTTGACGTGTTTTGGGGTCTCCATTGGGTTTCGTTGCGTTTTCCGTGGTCATCATGGTGGAAAAGGGTAAATTGTTGGTTTTGGAGAACATCAGTTAGGTTTAGGTTGGTTTTGGGATTGGATCTATGGTTTTGGGGGATTTTCTTTCGTTTTTGGGGGTGATCCCGTTCTTTTTTGGGGTGTTTTTGACGTGTTTTGGGGTCTCCGTTGGTATTCCTTGGGTTTTCCTTGGTCATGGTGGTGGAAAATTGTAAATTGTGGGTTTTGGAGAACTTCAGGTAGGTTTAGGGGAATTTTGGGGTGGATTCATGGTATTTGGGCTTTTCTTCTGTTTTTTTTTGGGTGATCCTGTTCTTTTTTGGGGTGTTTATGACGTGTTTTGGGGTCTCCGTTGGGTTTTAGTTGGGTTCTTGTTGGTCATCATGGTGAAAAAGTGTAAATTGTGGGTATTGGAGAACATCAGGTAGGTTTAGGGGGACTTTTGGGGCAGAGTCATGTTTTTTTGGTGTTTTCTTCTGTTTCTTGGGTTGGTCCCGCTCTTTTTTGGGAAATTTTTGAGGTGTTTGGGGGTCTCCGTTGGGTTTTGTTGTGTACTCGTTGGTCATCGTGGTGGAAAATGGTAAATTGTGGGTTTTGGAGAACATCAGGTAGGTTTAGGGTGGTTTTGGGATTGGATCCGTGCTTTTTGGGGATTTTCTTCCAGTTTATGGGTGATCCCTTTATTTTTGGGGTGTTTTTGACGTGTTTTGGTGTCTCGTTTTGGGTTTTGGTTTGGTTCGTGTTGGTCATCCTGGTGAAAAAGTGTAAATTGTGGGTTTTGGAGAACATCAGGTAGGTTTAGGGGGACTTTTGGTGTGGATCTATGGCTTTTGGGGTTTTCTTTCGTTTTTAGGGTTTATCCCGTTCTTGTTTGGGGTGTTTTTGACTTCTTTTGGGGTCTCCGTTGGGTTTCGTTGAGTTCCTAATGGGTTTTATGGTGGTTGGGAGTGGACATTTGGATTTGGAGAACATCAGGTACGTTTAGAGTGGTTTTGGGATTGGATCCGTGCTTTTTGGGGTTTTCTTTGGTTTTGGGGGTGATCCTGTTCTTGTTTGGGGTGTTTTTGACGTGTTTTGGGTTCTCCGCTGGGTTTCGTTGGGTTTTCCGTGGTCATCATGGTGGAAAAGTGTAAATTGTGGGTTTTGGAGATCATCAGGTAGGTTTAGGGTGGTTTTGGGGTGGATCTATGATTTTGAAGGATTTTCTTCCAATTTTGGGGGTGATCCCTTTCTTTTTTTTTTTTTTTTTTTTTTTTTTTTTTTTTTTTGTCGTGTTTTGTGGTCTCCGTTGGGTTTTGTTGGGTTTTCCATGGTCATCAATGTGGAAAAGTGTAAATTGTGGGTTTTGGAGAACTTCAGGTTGGTTTAGGGGGATTTTTGGTGTGGATCTATGGCTTTTGGGGTTTTCTTTCGTTGTTGGGGTTGAACCAGTTCTTTTTTGGGATGTTTTTGACGTGTTTTGGGGTTCCGTTGGGTTTCGTTGAGTTCCTAATGGGTTTTATGGTGGTTGGGAGTGGACATTTGGATTTGGAGAACATCAGGTACGTTTAGAGTGGTTTTGGGATTGGATCCGTGCTTTTTGGGGTTTTCTTTGGTTTTGGGGGTGATCCTGTTCTTGTTTGGGGTGTTTTTGACGTGTTTTGGGTTCTCCGTTGGGTTTCGTTGGGTTTTCCGTGGTCATCATGGTGGAAAATTGTAAATTGTGGGTTTTGGAGAACATCAGGTAGGTTTAGGGGGATTTTTGGTGTGGATCTATGGCTTTTGGGGTTTTCTTTCGTTGTTGGGGTTGAACCAGTTCTTTTTTGGGGTGTTTTTGACGTTTTTGGGGTCTCCGTTGGGTTTTGTTGGGTTCTCGTTGGTCGTTAAGCTAAATGGGAGTGGATTGTGGGTTTTGAAGAAGATCAGGTGAGTTTAGGGTGATTTGGGAGGGAAATGCATAGTTTTGTTTTTTTTTTTCTTCTGATCCAGTTCTTTTTTGGGGTGTTTTTGACGTGTTTTGGGGTTTCCGTTGCGTTTTGTTGAGTTCCTAATGGGTTTTATGGTGGGTGGGAGTGGATTTTGGGATTTGGAGAAGATCAGGTAGGTTTAAGGGTTTTCTTGGGGTTAAATCACGTATTTTCTTCTGATCCGGTTTGCTTTTGGGGTGTTTTTGAGGTGTTTTGGGGTTTCTGTTGCGTTTTGTTGAGTTCCTAATGGGTTTTATGGTGGTTGGGAGTGGACTTTGGATTTGGAGAACATCAGGTAGGTTTATGAGGACTTTTGGAGCAGATTCATGGTTTTTAGGGTTTTCTTCTGTTTTTTCTAGTGATCCAGTTGGTTTTTGGCGTGTTTTTGACGTGTTTTGTGGTCTCTGTTGGGTTTCGTTGGGTTTTCCGTGGTCATCAATGTGGAAAAGTGTAAATTGTGGGTTTTGGAGAACATCAGGTAGATTTAGGGTGTTTTTGGGGTGGATCTATGGTTTTGGGGGGATTTTGTTCCAGTTTTGGGGTGATCGAATTCATTTTTGGGGTGTTTCTGACGTGTTTTGGGTTCTTCGTTGGGTTTCGTTGGGTTTTCCGTTGTCATCATGGTGGAAAAGTGTAAATTGTGGGTTTTGGAGAACATCAGGTAGGTTTAGGGGGACTTTTGGGGTGGATTCATGATATATGGGGTTTTCTTCTGTTTTTTTTTTTTTTTGGGGGGGGGGGTGATCCAATTCATTTTGGGGGTGTTTTTGACGTGTTTTGGGGTCTCCATTGGGTTTCGTTGCGTTTTCCGTGGTCATCATGGTGGAAAAGGGTAAATTGTAGGTTTTGGAGAACATCAGGTAGGTTTAGGTTGGTTTTGGGATTGGATCTATGGTTTTGGGGGATTTTCTTTCGTTTTTGGGGGTGATCCCGTTCTTTTTTGGGGTGTTTTTGACGTGTTTTGGGGTCTCCGTTGGTATTCCTTGGGTTTTCCTTGGTCATGGTGGTGGAAAATTGCAAATTGTGGGTTTTGGAGAACTTCAGGTAGGTTTAGGGGAATTTTGGGGTGGATTCATGGTATTTGGGCTTTTCTTCTGTTTTTTTTTGGGTGATCCTGTTCTTTTTTGGGGTGTTTATGACGTGTTTTGGGGTCTCCGTTGGGTTTTTAGTTGGGTTCTTGTTGGTCATCATGGTGAAAAAGTGTAAGTTGTGGCTTTTGGAGAACATCAGGTAGGTTTAGGTTGGTTTTGGGATTGGATCTATGGTTTTGGGGGATTTTCTTTCGTTTTTGGGGGTGATCCCGTTCTTTTTTGGGGTGTTTTTGACGTGTTTTGGGGTCTCCGTTGGTATTCCTTGGGTTTTCCTTGGTCATGGTGGTGGAAAATTGTAAATTGTGGGTTTTGGAGAACTTCAGGTAGGTTTAGGGGAATTTTGGGGTGGATTCATGGTATTTGGGCTTTTCTTCTGTTTTTTTTTGGGTGATCCTGTTCTTTTTTGGGGTGTTTATGACGTGTTTTGGGGTCTCCGTTGGGTTTTAGTTGGGTTCTTGTTGGTCATCATGGTGAAAAAGTGTAAATTGTGGCTTTTGGAGAACATCAGGTAGGTTTAGGGGGATTTTTGGTGTGGATCTATGGCTTTTGGGGTTTTCTTTCGTTGTTGGGGTTGAACCAGTTCTTTTTTGGGGTGTTTTTGACGTTTTTGGGGTCTCCGTTGGGTTTTGTTGGGTTCTCGTTGGTCGTTAAGCTAAATGGGAGTGGATTGTGGGTTTTGAAGAAGATCAGGTGAGTTTAGGGTGATTTGGGAGGGAAATGCATAGTTTTGTTTTTTTTTTTCTTCTGATCCAGTTCTTTTTTGGGGTGTTTTTGACGTGTTTTGGGGTTTCCGTTGCGTTTTGTTGAGTTCCTAATGGGTTTTATGGTGGGTGGGAGTGGATTTTGGGATTTGGAGAAGATCAGGTAGGTTTAAGGGTTTTCTTGGGGTTAAATCACGTATTTTCTTCTGATCCGGTTTGCTTTTGGGGTGTTTTTGAGGTGTTTTGGGGTTTCTGTTGCGTTTTGTTGAGTTCCTAATGGGGTTTATGGTGGTTGGGAGTGGACTTTGGGATTTGGAGAACATCAGGTAGGTTTATGAGGACTTTTGGAGCAGATTCATTGTTTTTAGGGTTTTCTTCTGTTTTTTTCTAGTGATCCAGTTGGTTTTTGGCGTGTTTTTGACGTGTTTTGTGGTCTCTGTTGGGTTTCGTTGGGTTTTCCGTGGTCATCAATGTGGAAAAGTGTAAATTGTGGGTTTTGGAGAACATCAGGTAGATTTAGGGTGTTTTTGGGGTGGATCTATGGTTTTGGGGGATTTTGTTCCAGTTTTGGGGTGATCGAATTCATTTTTGGGGTGTTTCTGACGTGTTTTGGGTTCTTCGTTGGGTTTCGTTGGGTTTTCCGTTGTCATCATGGTGGAAAAGTGTAAATTGTGGGTTTTGGAGAACATCAGGTAGGTTTAGGGGGACTTTTGGGGTGGATTCATGATATATGGGGTTTTCTTCTGGTTTTTTTTTTTTTTTTTTTTTTTTGGGGGGGGGTTGTGATCCAATTCATTTTGGGGGTGTTTTTGACGTGTTTTGGGGTCTCCATTGGGTTTCGTTGCGTTTTCCGTGGTCATCATGGTGGAAAAGGGTAAATTGTTGGTTTTGGAGAACATCAGTTAGGTTTAGGTTGGTTTTGGGATTGGATCTATGGTTTTGGGGGATTTTCTTTCGTTTTTGGGGGTGATCCCGTTCTTTTTTGGGGTGTTTTTGACGTGTTTTGGGGTCTCCGTTGGTATTCCTTGGGTTTTCCTTGGTCATGGTGGTGGAAAATTGTAAATTGTGGGTTTTGGAGAACTTCAGGTAGGTTTAGGTTTAGGGGAATTTTGGGGTGGATTCATGGTATTTGGGCTTTTCTTCTGTTTTTTTTTGGGTGATCCTGTTCTTTTTTGGGGTGTTTATGACGTGTTTTGGGGTCTCCGTTGGGTTTTAGTTGGGTTCTTGTTGGTCATCATGGTGAAAAAGTGTAAATTGTGGGTATTGGAGAACATCAGGTAGGTTTAGGGGGACTTTTGGGGCAGAGTCATGTTTTTTTGGTGTTTTCTTCTGTTTCTTGGGTTGGTCCCGCTCTTTTTTGGGAAATTTTGAGGTGTTTGGGGGTCTCCGTTGGGTTTTGTTGTGTACTCGTTGGTCATCGTGGTGGAAAATGGTAAATTGTGGGTTTTGGAGAACATCAGGTAGGTTTAGGGTGGTTTTGGGATTGGATCCGTGCTTTTTGGGGATTTTCTTCCAGTTTATGGGTGATTCCTTTATTTTTGGGGTGTTTTTGACGTGTTTTGGTGTCTCGTTTTGGGTTTTGGTTTGGTTCGTGTTGGTCATCCTGGTGAAAAAGTGTAAATTGTGGGTTTTGGAGAACATCAGGTAGGTTTAGGGGGACTTTTGGTGTGGATCTATGGCTTTTGGGGTTTTCTTTCGTTTTTAGGGTTTATCCCGTTCTTGTTTGGGGTGTTTTTGACTTCTTTTGGGGTCTCCGTTGGGTTTCGTTGAGTTCCTAATGGGTTTTATGGTGGTTGGGAGTGGACATTTGGATTTGGAGAACATCAGGTACGTTTAGAGTGGTTTTGGGATTGGATCCGTGCTTTTTGGGGTTTTCTTTGGTTTTGGGGGTGATCCTGTTCTTGTTTGGGGTGTTTTTGACGTGTTTTGGGTTCTCCGCTGGGTTTCGTTGGGTTTTCCGTGGTCATCATGGTGGAAAAGTGTAAATTGTGGGTTTTGGAGATCATCAGGTAGGTTTAGGGTGGTTTTGGGGTGGATCTATGATTTTGAAGGATTTTCTTCCAATTTTGGGGGTGATCCCTTTCTTTTTTTTTTTTTTTTTTTTTTTTTTTTTTTGTCGTGTTTTGTGGTCTCCGTTGGGTTTTGTTGGGTTTTCCATGGTCATCAATGTGGAAAAGTGTAAATTGTGGGTTTTGGAGAACTTCAGGTTGGTTTAGGGGGATTTTTGGTGTGGATCTATGGCTTTTGGGGTTTTCTTTCGTTGTTGGGGTTGAACCAGTTCTTTTTTGGGATGTTTTTGACGTGTTTTGGGGTTCCGTTGGGTTTCGTTGAGTTCCTAATGGGTTTTATGGTGGTTGGGAGTGGACATTTGGATTTGGAGAACATCAGGTACGTTTAGAGTGGTTTTGGGATTGGATCCGTGCTTTTTGGGGTTTTCTTTGGTTTTGGGGGTGATCCTGTTCTTGTTTGGGGTGTTTTTGACGTGTTTTGGGTTCTCCGTTGGGTTTCGTTGGGTTTTCCGTGGTCATCATGGTGGAAAATTGTAAATTGTGGGTTTTGGAGAACATCAGGTAGGTTTAGGGGGATTTTTGGTGTGGATCTATGGCTTTTGGGGTTTTCTTTCGTTGTTGGGGTTGAACCAGTTCTTTTTTGGGGTGTTTTTGACGTTTTTGGGGTCTCCGTTGGGTTTTTTTGGGTTCTCGTTGGTCGTTAAGCTAAATGGGAGTGGATTGTGGGTTTTGAAGAAGATCAGGTGAGTTTAGGGTGATTTGGGAGGGAAATGCATAGTTTTGTTTTTTTTTTTCTTCTGATCCAGTTCTTTTTTGGGGTGTTTTTGACGTGTTTTGGGGTTTCCGTTGCGTTTTGTTGAGTTCCTAATGGGTTTTATGGTGGGTGGGAGTGGATTTTGGGATTTGGAGAAGATCAGGTAGGTTTAAGGGTTTTCTTGGGGTTAAATCACGTATTTTCTTCTGATCCGGTTTGCTTTTGGGGTGTTTTTGAGGTGTTTTGGGGTTTCTGTTGCGTTTTGTTGAGTTCCTAATGGGGTTTATGGTGGTTGGGAGTGGACTTTGGGATTTGGAGAACATCAGGTAGGTTTATGAGGACTTTTGGAGCAGATTCATTGTTTTTAGGGTTTTCTTCTGTTTTTTTCTAGTGATCCAGTTGGTTTTTGGCGTGTTTTTGACGTGTTTTGTGGTCTCTGTTGGGTTTCGTTGGGTTTTCCGTGGTCATCATGGTGGAAAATTGTAAATTGTGGGTTTTGGAGAACATCAGGTAGGTTTAGGGGGATTTTTGGTGTGGATCTATGGCTTTTGGGGTTTTCTTTCGTTGTTGGGGTTGAACCAGTTCTTTTTTGGGGTGTTTTTGACGTTTTTGGGGTCTCCGTTGGGTTTTGTTGGGTTCTCGTTGGTCGTTAAGCTAAATGGGAGTGGATTGTGGGTTTTGAAGAAGATCAGGTGAGTTTAGGGTGATTTGGGAGGGAAATGCATAGTTTTGTTTTTTTTTTTCTTCTGATCCAGTTCTTTTTTGGGGTGTTTTTGACGTGTTTTGGGGTTTCCGTTGCGTTTTGTTGAGTTCCTAATGGGTTTTATGGTGGGTGGGAGTGGATTTGGGATTTGGAGAAGATCAGGTAGGTTTAAGGGTTTTCTTGGGGTTAAATCACGTATTTTCTTCTGATCCGGTTTGCTTTTGGGGTGTTTTTGAGGTGTTTTGGGGTTTCTGTTGCGTTTTGTTGAGTTCCTAATGGGGTTTATGGTGGTTGGGAGTGGACTTTGGGATTTGGAGAACATCAGGTAGGTTTATGAGGACTTTTGGAGCAGATTCATTGTTTTTAGGGTTTTCTTCTGTTTTTTTCTAGTGATCCAGTTGGTTTTTGGCGTGTTTTTGACGTGTTTTGTGGTCTCTGTTGGGTTTCGTTGGGTTTTCCGTGGTCATCAATGTGGAAAAGTGTAAATTGTGGGTTTTGGAGAACATCAGGTAGATTTAGGGTGTTTTTGGGGTGGATCTATGGTTTTGGGGGATTTTGTTCCAGTTTTGGGGTGATCGAATTCATTTTTGGGGTGTTTCTGACGTGTTTTGGGTTCTTCGTTGGGTTTCGTTGGGTTTTCCGTTGTCATCATGGTGGAAAAGTGTAAATTGTGGGTTTTGGAGAACATCAGGTAGGTTTAGGGGGACTTTTGGGGTGGATTCATGATATATGGGGTTTTCTTCTGTTTTTTTTTTTTTTTTTTTTTTTTTTGGGGGGGGTTGTGATCCAATTCATTTTGGGGGTGTTTTTGACGTGTTTTGGGGTCTCCATTGGGTTTCGTTGCGTTTTCCGTGGTCATCATGGTGGAAAAGGGTAAATTGTTGGTTTTGGAGAACATCAGTTAGGTTTAGGTTGGTTTTGGGATTGGATCTATGGTTTTGGGGGATTTTCTTTCGTTTTTTGGGGGTGATCCCGTTCTTTTTTGGGGTGTTTTTGACGTGTTTTGGGGTCTCCGTTGGTATTCCTTGGGTTTTCCTTGGTCATGGTGGTGGAAAATTGTAAATTGTGGGTTTTGGAGAACTTCAGGTAGGTTTAGGGGAATTTTGGGGTGGATTCATGGTATTTGGGCTTTTCTTCTGTTTTTTTTTGGGTGATCCTGTTCTTTTTTGGGGTGTTTATGACGTGTTTTGGGGTCTCCGTTGGGTTTTAGTTGGGTTCTTGTTGGTCATCATGGTGAAAAAAGTGTAAATTGTGGGTATTGGAGAACATCAGGTAGGTTTAGGGGGACTTTTGGGGCAGAGTCATGTTTTTTTGGTGTTTTCTTCTGTTTCTTGGGTTGGTCCCGCTCTTTTTTGGGAAATTTTTGAGGTGTTTGGGGGTCTCCGTTGGGTTTTGTTGTGTACTCGTTGGTCATCGTGGTGGAAAATGGTAAATTGTGGGTTTTGGAGAACATCAGGTAGGTTTAGGGTGGTTTTGGGATTGGATCCGTGCTTTTTGGGGATTTTCTTCCAGTTTATGGGTGATTCCTTTATTTTTGGGGTGTTTTTGACGTGTTTTGGTGTCTCGTTTTGGGTTTTGGTTTGGTTCGTGTTGGTCATCCTGGTGAAAAAGTGTAAATTGTGGGTTTTGGAGAACATCAGGTAGGTTTAGGGGGACTTTTGGTGTGGATCTATGGCTTTTGGGGTTTTCTTTCGTTTTTAGGGTTTATCCCGTTCTTGTTTGGGGTGTTTTTGACTTCTTTTGGGGTCTCCGTTGGGTTTCGTTGAGTTCCTAATGGGTTTTATGGTGGTTGGGAGTGGACATTTGGATTTGGAGAACATCAGTACGTTTAGAGTGGTTTTGGGATTGGATCCGTGCTTTTTGGGGTTTTCTTTGGTTTTGGGGGTGATCCTGTTCTTGTTTGGGGTGTTTTTGACGTGTTTTGGGTTCTCCGTTGGGTTTCGTTGGGTTTTCCGTGGTCATCATGGTGGAAAAGTGTAAATTGTGGGTTTGGAGATCATCAGGTAGGTTTAGGGTGGTTTTGGGGTGGATCTATGATTTTGAAGGATTTTCTTCCAATTTTGGGGGTGATCCCTTTCTTTTTTTTTTTTTTTTTTTTTTTTTTTTTTTTTTTGTCGTGTTTTGTGGTCTCCGTTGGGTTTTGTTGGGTTTTCCATGGTCATCAATGTGGAAAAGTGTAAATTGTGGGTTTTGGAGAACTTCAGGTTGGTTTAGGGGGATTTTTGGTGTGGATCTATGGCTTTTGGGGTTTTCTTTCGTTGTTGGGGTTGAACCAGTTCTTTTTTGGGATGTTTTTGACGTGTTTTGGGGTTCCGTTGGGTTTCGTTGAGTTCCTAATGGGTTTTATGGTGGTTGGGAGTGGACATTTGGATTTGGAGAACATCAGGTACGTTTAGAGTGGTTTTGGGATTGGATCCGTGCTTTTTGGGGTTTTCTTTGGTTTTGGGGGTGATCCTGTTCTTGTTTGGGGTGTTTTTGACGTGTTTTGGGTTCTCCGTTGGGTTTCGTTGGGTTTCCGTGGTCATCATGGTGGAAAATTGTAAATGTGGGTTTTGGAGATCATCAGGTAGGTTTAGGGTGGTTTTGGGGTGGATCTATGATTTTGAAGGATTTTCTTCCAATTTTGGGGGTGATCCCTTTCTTTTTTTTTTTTTTTTTTTTTTTTTTTTTTTTTTTTTTGTCGTGTTTTGTGGTCTCCGTTGGGTTTTGTTGGGTTTTCCATGGTCATCAATGTGGAAAAGTGTAAATTGTGGGTTTTGGAGAACTTCAGGTTGGTTTAGGGGGATTTTTGGTGTGGATCTATGGCTTTTGGGGTTTTCTTTCGTTGTTGGGGTTGAACCAGTTCTTTTTTGGGGTGTTTTTGACGTTTTTGGGGTCTCCGTTGGTATTCCTTGGGTTTTCCTTGGTCATGGTGGTGGAAAATTGCAAATTGTGGGTTTTGGAGAACTTCAGGTAGGTTTAGGGGAATTTTGGGGTGGATTCATGGTATTTGGGCTTTTCTTCTGTTTTTTTTTGGGTGATCCTGTTCTTTTTTGGGGTGTTTATGACGTGTTTTGGGGTCTCCGTTGGGTTTTAGTTGGGTTCTTGTTGGTCATCATGGTGAAAAAGTGTAAGTTGTGGCTTTTGGAGAACATCAGGTAGGTTTAGGTTGGTTTTGGGATTGGATCTATGGTTTTGGGGGATTTTCTTTCGTTTTTGGGGGTGATCCCGTTCTTTTTTGGGGTGTTTTTGACGTGTTTTGGGGTCTCCGTTGGTATTCCTTGGGTTTTCCTTGGTCATGGTGGTGGAAAATTGTAAATTGTGGGTTTTGGAGAACTTCAGGTAGGTTTAGGGGAATTTTGGGGTGGATTCATGGTATTTGGGCTTTTCTTCTGTTTTTTTTTGGGTGATCCTGTTCTTTTTTGGGGTGTTTATGACGTGTTTTGGGGTCTCCGTTGGGTTTTAGTTGGGTTCTTGTTGGTCATCATGGTGAAAAAGTGTAAATTGTGGCTTTTGGAGAACATCAGGTAGGTTTAGGGGGATTTTTGGTGTGGATCTATGGCTTTTGGGGTTTTCTTTCGTTGTTGAGGTTGAACCAGTTCTTTTTTTGGGGTGTTTTTGACGTTTTTGGGGTCTCCGTTGGGTTTTGTTGGGTTCTCGTTGGTCGTTAAGCTAAATGGGAGTGGATTGTGGGTTTTGAAGAAGATCAGGTGAGTTTAGGGTGATTTGGGAGGGAAATGCATAGTTTTGTTTTTTTTTTTCTTCTGATCCAGTTCTTTTTTGGGGTGTTTTTGACGTGTTTTGGGGTTTCCGTTGCGTTTTGTTGAGTTCCTAATGGGTTTTATGGTGGGTGGGAGTGGATTTTGGGATTTGGAGAAGATCAGGTAGGTTTAAGGGTTTTCTTGGGGTTAAATCACGTATTTTCTTCTGATCCGGTTTGCTTTTGGGGTGTTTTTGAGGTGTTTTGGGGTTTCTGTTGCGTTTTGTTGAGTTCCTAATGGGTTTTATGGTGGTTGGGAGTGGACTTTGGGATTTGGAGAACATCAGGTAGGTTTATGAGGACTTTTGGAGCAGATTCATTGTTTTTAGGGTTTTCTTCTGTTTTTTTCTAGTGATCCAGTTGGTTTTTGGCGTGTTTTTGACGTGTTTTGTGGTCTCTGTTGGGTTTCGTTGGGTTTTCCGTGGTCATCAATGTGGAAAAGTGTAAATTGTGGGTTTTGGAGAACATCAGGTAGATTTAGGGTGTTTTTGGGGTGGATCTATGGTTTTGGGGGATTTTGTTCCAGTTTTGGGGTGATCGAATTCATTTTTGGGGTGTTTCTGACGTGTTTTGGGTTCTTCGTTGGGTTTCGTTGGGTTTTCCGTTGTCATCATGGTGGAAAAGTGTAAATTGTGGGTTTTGGAGAACATCAGGTAGGTTTAGGGGGACTTTTGGGGTGGATTCATGATATATGGGGTTTTCTTCTGGTTTTTTTTTTTTTTTTTTTTTTTTGGGGGGGGGTTGTGATCCAATTCATTTTGGGGGGTGTTTTTGACGTGTTTTGGGGTCTCCATTGGGTTTCGTTGCGTTTTCCGTGGTCATCATGGTGGAAAAGGGTAAATTGTTGGTTTTGGAGAACATCAGTTAGGTTTAGGTTGGTTTTGGGATTGGATCTATGGTTTTGGGGGATTTTCTTTCGTTTTTGGGGGTGATCCCGTTCTTTTTTGGGGTGTTTTTGACGTGTTTTGGGGTCTCCGTTGGTATTCCTTGGGTTTTCCTTGGTCATGGTGGTGGAAAATTGTAAATTGTGGGTTTTGGAGAACTTCAGGTAGGTTTAGGGGGAATTTTGGGGTGGATTCATGGTATTTGGGCTTTTCTTCTGTTTTTTTTTGGGTGATCCTGTTCTTTTTTGGGGTGTTTATGACGTGTTTTGGGGTCTCCGTTGGGTTTTAGTTGGGTTCTTGTTGGTCATCATGGTGAAAAAGTGTAAATTGTGGGTATTGGAGAACATCAGGTAGGTTTAGGGGACTTTTGGGGCAGAGTCATGTTTTTTTGGTGTTTTCTTCTGTTTCTTGGGTTGGTCCCGCTCTTTTTTGGGAAATTTTTGAGGTGTTTGGGGGTCTCCGTTGGGTTTTGTTGTGTACTCGTTGGTCATCGTGGTGGAAAATGGTAAATTGTGGGTTTTGGAGAACATCAGGTAGGTTTAGGGTGGTTTTGGGATTGGATCCGTGCTTTTTGGGGATTTTCTTCCAGTTTATGGGTGATTCCTTTATTTTTGGGGTGTTTTTGACGTGTTTTGGTGTCTCGTTTTGGGTTTTGGTTTGGTTCGTGTTGGTCATCCTGGTGAAAAAGTGTAAATTGTGGGTTTTGGAGAACATCAGGTAGGTTTAGGGGGACTTTTGGTGTGGATCTATGGCTTTTGGGGTTTTCTTTCGTTTTTAGGGTTTATCCCGTTCTTGTTTGGGGTGTTTTTGACTTCTTTTGGGGTCTCCGTTGGGTTTCGTTGAGTTCCTAATGGGTTTTATGGTGGTTGGGGAGTGGACATTTGGATTTGGAGAACATCAGGTACGTTTAGAGTGGTTTTGGGATTGGATCCGTGCTTTTTGGGGTTTTCTTTGGTTTTGGGGGTGATCCTGTTCTTGTTTGGGGTGTTTTTGACGTGTTTTGGGTTCTCCGTTGGGTTTCGTTGGGTTTTCCGTGGTCATCATGGTGGAAAAGTGTAAATTGTGGGTTTTGGAGATCATCAGGTAGGTTTAGGGTGGTTTTGGGGTGGATCTATGATTTTGAAGGATTTTCTTCCAATTTTGGGGGTGATCCCTTTTTTTTTTTTTTTTTTTTTTTTTTTTTTTTTTTTTTTTTTGTCGTGTTTTGTGGTCTCCGTTGGGTTTTGTTGGGTTTTCCATGGTCATCAATGTGGAAAAGTGTAAATTGTGGGTTTTGGAGAACTTCAGGTTGGTTTAGGGGGATTTTTGGTGTGGATCTATGGCTTTTGGGGTTTTCTTTCGTTGTTGGGGTTGAACCAGTTCTTTTTTGGGGTGTTTTTGACGTTTTTGGGGTCTCCGTTGGGTTTTGTTGGGTTCTCGTTGGTCATTAAGCTAAATGGGAGTGGATTGTGGGTTTTGAAGAAGATCAGGTGAGTTTAGGGTGATTTGGGAGGGAAATGCATAGTTTTGTTTTTTTTTTTCTTCTGATCCAGTTCTTTTTTGGGGTGTTTTGACGTGTTTTGGGGTTTCCGTTGCGTTTTGTTGAGTTCCTAATGGGTTTTATGGTGGGTGGGAGTGGATTTTGGGATTTGGAGAAGATCAGGTAGGTTTAAGGGTTTTCTTGGGGTTAAATCACGTATTTTCTTCTGATCCGGTTTGCTTTTGGGGTGTTTTTGAGGTGTTTTGGGGTTTCTGTTGCGTTTTGTTGAGTTCCTAATGGGGTTTATGGTGGTTGGGAGTGGACTTTGGGATTTGGAGAACATCAGGTAGGTTTATGAGGACTTTTGGAGCAGATTCATGGTTTTTAGGGTTTTCTTCTGTTTTTTCTAATGATCCAGTTGGTTTTTGGCGTGTTTTTGACGTGTTTTGTGGTCTCTGTTGGGTTTCGTTGGGTTTTCCGTGGTCATCAATGTGGAAAAGTGTAAATTGTGGGTTTTGGAGAACATCAGGTAGATTTAGGGTGTTTTTGGGGTGGATCTATGGTTTTGGGGGATTTTGTTCCAGTTTTGGGGTGATCGAATTCATTTTTGGGGTGTTTCTGACGTGTTTTGGGTTCTTCGTTGGGTTTCGTTGGGTTTTCCGTTGTCATCATGGTGGAAAAGTGTAAATTGTGGGTTTTTGGAGAACATCAGGTAGGTTTAGGGGACTTTTGGGGTGGATTCATGATATATGGGGTTTTCTTCTGTTTTTTTTTTTTTTGGGGGGGGGGGTGATCCAATTCATTTTGGGGGTGTTTTTGACGTGTTTTGGGGTCTCCATTGGGTTTCGTTGCGTTTTCCGTGGTCATCATGGTGGAAAAGGGTAAATTGTAGGTTTTGGAGAACATCAGGTAGGTTTAGGTTGGTTTTGGGATTGGATCTATGGTTTTGGGGATTTTCTTTCGTTTTTGGGGGTGATCCCGTTCTTTTTTGGGGTGTTTTTGACGTGTTTTGGGGTCTCCGTTGGTATTCCTTGGGTTTTCCTTGGTCATGGTGGTGGAAAATTGTAAATTGTGGGTTTTGGAGAACTTCAGGTAGGTTTAGGGGAATTTTGGGGTGGATTCATGGTATTTGGGCTTTTCTTCTGTTTTTTTTGGGTGATCCTGTTCTTTTTTGGGGTGTTTATGACGTGTTTTGGGGTCTCCGTTGGGTTTTAGTTGGGTTCTTGTTGGTCATCATGGTGAAAAAGTGTAAATTGTGGGTATTGGAGAACATCAGGTAGGTTTAGGGGGACTTTTGGGGCAGAGTCATGTTTTTTTGGTGTTTTCTTGTTTCTTGGGTTGGTCCCGCTCTTTTTTGGGAAATTTTTGAGGTGTTTGGGGGTCTCCGTTGGGTTTTGTTGTGTACTCGTTGGTCATCGTGGTGGAAAATGGTAAATTGTGGGTTTTGGAGAACATCAGGTAGGTTTAGGGTGGTTTTGGGATTGGATCCGTGCTTTTTGGGGATTTTCTTCCAGTTTATGGGTGATCCCTTTATTTTTGGGGTGTTTTTGACGTGTTTTGGTGTCTCGTTTTGGGTTTTGGTTTGGTTCGTGTTGGTCATCCTGGTGAAAAAGTGTAAATTGTGGGTTTTGGAGAACATCAGGTAGGTTTAGGGGGACTTTTGGTGTGGATCTATGGCTTTTGGGGTTTTCTTTCGTTTTTAGGGTTTATCCCGTTCTTGTTTGGGGTGTTTTTGACTTCTTTTGGGGTCTCCGTTGGGTTTCGTTGAGTTCCTAATGGGTTTTATGGTGGTTGGGAGTGGACATTTGGATTTGGAGAACATCAGGTACGTTTAGAGTGGTTTTGGGATTGGATCCGTGCTTTTTGGGGTTTTCTTTGGTTTTGGGGGTGATCCTGTTCTTGTTTGGGGTGTTTTTGACGTGTTTTGGGTTCTCCGTTGGGTTTCGTTGGGTTTTCCGTGGTCATCATGGTGGAAAAGTGTAAATTGTGGGTTTTGGAGATCATCAGGTAGGTTTAGGGTGGTTTTGGGGTGGATCTATGATTTTGAAGGATTTTCTTCCAATTTTGGGGGTGATCCCTTTCTTTTTTTTTTTTTTTTTTTTTTTTTTTTTTTTTTTTTTTGTCGTGTTTTGTGGTCTCCGTTGGGTTTCGTTGGGTTTTCCATGGTCATCAATGTGGAAAAGTGTAAATTGTGGGTTTTGGAGAACTTCAGGTTGGTTTAGGGGGATTTTTGGTGTGGATCTATGGCTTTTGGGGTTTTCTTTCGTTGTTGGGGTTGAACCAGTTCTTTTTTGGGATGTTTTTGACGTGTTTTGGGGTTCCGTTGGGTTTCGTTGAGTTCCTAATGGGTTTTATGGTGGTTGGGAGTGGACATTTGGATTTGGAGAACATCAGGTACGTTTAGAGTGGTTTTGGGATTGGATCCGTGCTTTTTGGGGTTTTCTTTGGTTTTGGGGGTGATCCTGTTCTTGTTTGGGGTGTTTTTGACGTGTTTTGGGTTCTCCGTTGGGTTTCGTTGGGTTTTCCGTGGTCATCATGGTGGGAAAGTGTAAATTGTGGGTTTTGGAGATCATCAGGTAGGTTTAGGGTGGTTTTGGGGTGGATCTATGATTTTGAAGGATTTTCTTCCAATTTTGGGGGTGATCCCTTTCTTTTTTTTTTTTTTTTTTTTTTTTTTTTTTTTTTTTGTCGTGTTTTGTGGTCTCCGTTGGGTTTTGTTGGGTTTTCCATGGTCATCAATGTGGAAAAGTGTAAATTGTGGGTTTTGGAGAACTTCAGGTTGGTTTAGGGGGATTTTTGGTGTGGATCTATGGCTTTTGGGGTTTTCTTTCGTTGTTGGGGTTGAACCAGTTCTTTTTTGGGGTGTTTTTGACGTTTTTGGGGTCTCCGTTGGGTTTTGTTGGGTTCTCGTTGGTCGTTAAGCTAAATGGGAGTGGATTGTGGGTTTTGAAGAAGATCAGGTGAGTTTAGGGTGATTTGGGAGGGAAATGCATAGTTTTGTTTTTTTTTTCTTCTGATCCAGTTCTTTTTTGGGGTGTTTTTGACGTGTTTTGGGGTTTCCGTTGCGTTTTGTTGAGTTCCTAATGGGTTTTATGGTGGGTGGGAGTGGATTTTGGGATTTGGAGAAGATCAGGTAGGTTTAAGGGTTTTCTTGGGGTTAAATCACGTATTTTCTTCTGATCCGGTTTGCTTTTGGGGTGTTTTTGAGGTGTTTTGGGGTTTCTGTTGCGTTTTGTTGAGTTCCTAATGGGTTTTATGGTGGTTGGGAGTGGACTTTGGGATTTGGAGAACATCAGGTAGGTTTATGAGGACTTTTGGAGCAGATTCATGGTTTTTAGGGTTTTCTTCTGTTTTTTCTAATGATCCAGTTGGTTTTTGGCGTGTTTTTGACGTGTTTTGTGGTCTCTGTTGGGTTTCGTTGGGTTTTCCGTGGTCATCAATGTGGAAAAGTGTAAATTGTGGGTTTTGGAGAACATCAGGTAGATTTAGGGTGTTTTTGGGGTGGATCTATGGTTTTGGGGGATTTTGTTCCAGTTTTGGGGTGATCGAATTCATTTTTGGGGTGTTTCTGACGTGTTTTGGGTTCTTCGTTGGGTTTCGTTGGGTTTTCCGTTGTCATCATGGTGGAAAAGTGTAAATTGTGGGTTTTGGAGAACATCAGGTAGGTTTAGGGGGACTTTTGGGGTGGATTCATGATATATGGGGTTTTCTTCTGTTTTTTTTTTTTTTGGGGGGGGGGGTGATCCAATTCATTTTGGGGGTGTTTTTGACGTGTTTTGGGGTCTCCATTGGGTTTCGTTGCGTTTTCCGTGGTCATCATGGTGGAAAAGGGTAAATTGTAGGTTTTGGAGAACATCAGGTAGGTTTAGGTTGGTTTTGGGATTGGATCTATGGTTTTGGGGGATTTTCTTTCGTTTTTGGGGGTGATCCCGTTCTTTTTTGGGGTGTTTTTGACGTGTTTTGGGGTCTCCGTTGGTATTCCTTGGGTTTTCCTTGGTCATGGTGGTGGAAAATTGCAAATTGTGGGTTTTGGAGAACTTCAGGTAGGTTTAGGGGAATTTTGGGGTGGATTCATGGTATTTGGGCTTTTCTTCTGTTTTTTTTTGGGTGATCCTGTTCTTTTTTGGGGTGTTTATGACGTGTTTTGGGGTCTCCGTTGGGTTTTAGTTGGGTTCTTGTTGGTCATCATGATGAAAAAGTGTAAGTTGTGGCTTTTGGAGAACATCAGGTAGGTTTAGGGGGACTTTTGGGGCAGAGTCATGTTTTTTGGTGTTTTCTTCTGTTTCTTGGGGTGGTCCCGTTCTTTTTGGGGAAATTTTTGAGGTGTTTGGGGGTCTCCGTTGGGTTTTGTTGTGTACTCGTTGGTCATCGTGGTGGAAAATGGTAAATTGTGGGTTTTGGAGAACATCAGGTAGGTTTAGGGTGGTTTTGGGATTGGATCCGTGCTTTTTGGGGATTTTCTTCCAGTTTATGGGTGATCCCTTTATTTTTGGGGTGTTTTTGACGTGTTTTGGTGTCTCGTTTTGGGTTTTGGTTTGGTTCATGTTGGTCATCCTGGTGAAAAAGTGTAAATTGTGGGTTTTGGAGAACATCAGGTAGGTTTAGGGGGACTTTTGGTGTGGATCTATGGCTTTTGGGGTTTTCTTTCGTTTTTAGGGTTTATCCCGTTCTTGTTTTGGGTGTTTTTGACGTGTTTTGGGTTCTCCGTTGGGTTTCGTTGGGTTTTCCGTGGTCATCATGGTGGAAAATTGTAAATTGTGGGTTTTGGAGATCATGAGGTAGGTTTAGGGTGGTTTTGGGGTGGATCTATGATTTTGAAGGATTTTCTTCCAATTTTGGGGGTGATCCCTTTCTTTTTTTTTTCTTTTTTTTTTTTTTTTGTCGTGTTTTGTGGTCTCCGTTGGGTTTCGTTGGGTTTTCCATGGTCATCAATGTGGAAAAGTGTAAATTGTGGGTTTTGGAGAACTTCAGGTTGGTTTAGGGGGATTTTTGGTGTGGATCTATGGCTTTTGGGGTTTTCTTTCGTTGTTGGGGGTTGAACCAGTTCTTTTTTGGGGTGTTTTTGACTTGTTTTGGGGTCTCCGTTGGGTTTTGTTGGGTTCTCGTTGGTCGTTAAGCTAAATGGGAGTGGATTGTGGGTTTTGAAGAAGATCAGGTGAGTTTAGGGTGATTTGGGAGGGAAATGCATAGTTTTGTTTTTTTTTTTTTTCTTCTGATCCAGTTCTTTTTTGGGGTGTTTTTGACGTGTTTTGGGGTTTCCGTTGCGTTTTGTTGAGTTCCTAATGGGTTTTATGGTGGGTGGGAGTGGATTTTGGGATTTGGAGAAGATCAGGTAGGTTTAAGGGTTTTCTTGGGGTTAAATCACGTATTTTCTTCTGATCCGGTTTGCTTTTGGGGTGTTTTTGAGGTGTTTTGGGGTTTCTGTTGCGTTTTGTTGAGTTCCTAATGGGTTTTATGGTGGTTGGGAGTGGACTTTGGGATTTGGAGAAGATCAGGTAGGTTTAGGGTGGTTTTGGGATTGGATCCATGCTTTTTGGGGATTTTCTTCCAGTTTTGGGGGTTATCCCGTTCTCTTTTGGGGTGTTTTTGACATGTTTTGATGTCTCTGTTGGGTTTTGTTGGGTTTTCTGTTGGCATCTTGTTGGAAAAGGGTAAATTGTGGGTTTTGGAGAACTTCAGGTAGGTTTAGGGGGACTTTTGGGGTGGATTCATGGTATTTGGGGTTTTCTTCTGTTTTTTGGGGTGATCCTGTTCTTTTTTGGGGTGTTTTGACGTGTTTTGGGGTTGTCCGTTGGGTTTTGTTGGGTTCTCGTTGGTCATCATTGTGAAAAAGTGTAAATTGTGGGTTTTGGAGAACATCAGGTAGGCTTAGGGGGACTTTTGGGGTTGATCTATGGCATTTGGGTTTTTCTTCTGTTTTTTGGGGAGATCCTGTTCTTTTTTGTTTTTTGTTTTTTTTTGTTTTTTTTTTTGTTTTTTTTTTGACATGTTTTTTGTCTCCATTGGGTTTCGTTGGGTTTTCCATGGTCATCATGGTGGAAAAGGGTAAATTTGTGGGTTTTGGAGAACATCAGGTAGGTTTAGGCTGGTTTTGGGATTGGACCTGTGCTTTTTGGGGATTTTCTTCCAGTTTATGGGTGATCCCTTTCTTTTTTGGGTGTTTTTGACGTGTTTTGGTGTCTCCTTTTTGGTTTTCGTTTGGTTCATGTTGGTCATCCTGGTGAAAATTGTAAATTTTTGGGGGGGGGAATTTTCTTCCAGTTTTGGGGGTGATCCCGTTCTTTTTTGGGGGTGTTTTTGACATGTTTTGGGGTCTCCGTTGGGTTTTGTTGGGTTCTTGTTTTTCATCATGTTGGAAAAGTTTAAATTGCGTGTTTTGGAGAACATCAGGTAGGTTTAGTGTGGTTTTGGGGTGGATCTATGTTTTTTCGGGATTTTCTTCCAGTTTTGGGGGTGATTCTATTCTTGTTTGGGGTGTTTTTGACTTGTTTTGGGGTCTCCGTTGTGTTTTGTTGGGTTCTCGTTGGTCGTTAAGGGAAATGGGAGTGGATTGTGGGTTTTGAAGAAGATCAGGTGAGTTTAGGGTGTTTTTGCGGGAAATTCATAGTTTTTGGTGTTTTTTCTTCTGATTCAGTTATTTTTTGGGGTGTTTTTGACGTGTTTTGGGGTTTCCGTTGGGTTTCGTTGAGTTCCTAATGGGTTTTATGGTGGTTGGGAGTGGACATTTGGATTTGGAGAACATCAGGTACGTTTAGAGTGGTTTTGGGATTGGATCCGTGCTTTTTGGGGTTTTCTTTGGTTTTGGGGGTGATCCTGTTCTTGTTTGGGGTGTTTTTGACGTGTTTTGGGTTCTCCGTTGGGTTTCGTTGGGTTTTCCGTGGTCATCATGGTGGAAAAGTGTAAATTGTGGGTTTTGGAGAACATCAGGTAGATTTAGGGTGTTTTTGGGGTGGATCTATGGTTTTGGGGGATTTTGTTCCAGTTTTGGGGTGATCGAATTCATTTTTGGGGTGTTTCTGACGTGTTTTGGGTTCTTCGTTGGGTTTCGTTGGGTTTTCCGTTGTCATCATGGTGGAAAAGTGTAAATTGTGGGTTTTGGAGAACATCAGGTAGGTTTAGGGGGACTTTTGGGGTGGGGTCATGATATATGGGGTTTTCTTCTGTTTTTTTTTTTTTTTTTTTTTTTTGGGGGGGGGGTGATCCAATTCATTTTGGGGGTGTTTTTGACGTGTTTTGGGGTCTCCATTGGGTTTCGTTGCGTTTTCCGTGGTCATCATGGTGGAAAAGGGTAAATTGTAGGTTTTGGAGAACATCAGGTAGGTTTAGGTTGGTTTTGGGATTGGATCTATGGTTTTGGGGGATTTTCTTTCGTTTTTGGGGGTGATCCCGTTCTTTTTTGGGGTGTTTTTGACGTGTTTTGGGGTCTCCGTTGGTATTCCTTGGGTTTTCCTTGGTCATGGTGGTGGAAAATTGCAAATTGTGGGTTTTGGAGAACTTCAGGTAGGTTTAGGGGAATTTTGGGGTGGATTCATGGTATTTGGGCTTTTCTTCTGTTTTTTTTTGGGTGATCCTGTTCTTTTTTGGGGTGTTTATGACGTGTTTTGGGGTCTCCGTTGGGTTTTAGTTGGGTTCTTGTTGGTCATCATGATGAAAAAGTGTAAGTTGTGGCTTTTGGAGAACATCAGGTAGGTTTAGGGGGACTTTTGGGGCAGAGTCATGTTTTTTGGTGTTTTCTTCTGTTTCTTGGGGTGGTCCCGTTCTTTTTGGGGAAATTTTTGAGGTGTTTGGGGGTCTCCGTTGGGTTTTGTTGTGTACTCGTTGGTCATCGTGGTGGAAAATGGTAAATTGTGGGTTTTGGAGAACATCAGGTAGGTTTAGGGTGGTTTTGGGATTGGATCCGTGCTTTTTGGGGATTTTCTTCCAGTTTATGGGTGATCCCTTTATTTTTGGGGTGTTTTTGACGTGTTTTGGTGTCTCGTTTTGGGTTTTGGTTTGGTTCATGTTGGTCATCCTGGTGAAAAAGTGTAAATTGTGGGTTTTGGAGAACATCAGGTAGGTTTAGGGGGACTTTTGGTGTGGATCTATGGCTTTTGGGGTTTTCTTTCGTTTTTAGGGTTTATCCCGTTCTTGTTTTGGGTGTTTTTGACGTGTTTTGGGTTCTCCGTTGGGTTTCGTTGGGTTTTCCGTGGTCATCATGGTGGAAAATTGTAAATTGTGGGTTTTGGAGATCATGAGGTAGGTTTAGGGTGGTTTTGGGGTGGATCTATGATTTTGAAGGATTTTCTTCCAATTTTGGGGGTGATCCCTTTCTTTTTTTTTTTCTTTTTTTTTTTTTTTTTGTCGTGTTTTGTGGTCTCCGTTGGGTTTCGTTGGGTTTTCCATGGTCATCAATGTGGAAAAGTGTAAATTGTGGGTTTTGGAGAACTTCAGGTTGGTTTAGGGGGATTTTTGGTGTGGATCTATGGCTTTTGGGGTTTTCTTTCGTTGTTGGGGTTGAACCAGTTCTTTTTTGGGGTGTTTTTGACTTGTTTTGGGGTCTCCGTTGGGTTTTGTTGGGTTCTCGTTGGTCGTTAAGCTAAATGGGAGTGGATTGTGGGTTTTGAAGAAGATCAGGTGAGTTTAGGGTGATTTGGGAGGGAAATGCATAGTTTTGTTTTTTTTTTTTTTTCTTCTGATCCAGTTCTTTTTTGGGGTGTTTTTGACGTGTTTTGGGGTTTCCGTTGCGTTTTGTTGAGTTCCTAATGGGTTTTATGGTGGGTGGGAGTGGATTTTGGGATTTGGAGAAGATCAGGTAGGTTTAAGGGTTTTCTTGGGGTTAAATCACGTATTTTCTTCTGATCCGGTTTGCTTTTGGGGTGTTTTTGAGGTGTTTTGGGGTTTCTGTTGCGTTTTGTTGAGTTCCTAATGGGTTTTATGGTGGTTGGGAGTGGACTTTGGGATTTGGAGAAGATCAGGTAGGTTTAGGGTGGTTTTGGGATTGGATCCATGCTTTTTGGGGATTTTCTTCCAGTTTTGGGGGTTATCCCGTTCTCTTTTGGGGTGTTTTTGACATGTTTTGATGTCTCTGTTGGGTTTTGTTGGGTTTTCTGTTGGCATCTTGTTGGAAAAGGGTAAATTGTGGGTTTTGGAGAACTTCAGGTAGGTTTAGGGGGACTTTTGGGGTGGATTCATGGTATTTGGGGTTTTCTTCTGTTTTTTGGGGTGATCCTGTTCTTTTTTGGGGTGTTTTTGACGTGTTTTGGGGTTGTCCGTTGGGTTTTGTTGGGTTCTCGTTGGTCATCATTGTGAAAAAGTGTAAATTGTGGGTTTTGGAGAACATCAGGTAGGCTTAGGGGGACTTTTGGGGTTGATCTATGGCATTTGGGTTTTTCTTCTGTTTTTTGGGGAGATCCTGTTCTTTTTTGTTTTTTGTTTTTTTTTGTTTTTTTTTTTGTTTTTTTTTTGACATGTTTTTTGTCTCCATTGGGTTTCGTTGGGTTTTCCATGGTCATCATGGTGGAAAAGGGTAAATTTGTGGGTTTTGGAGAACATCAGGTAGGTTTAGGCTGGTTTTGGGATTGGACCTGTGCTTTTTGGGGATTTTCTTCCAGTTTATGGGTGATCCCTTTCTTTTTTGGGGTGTTTTTGACGTGTTTTGGTGTCTCCTTTTTGGTTTTCGTTTGGTTCATGTTGGTCATCCTGGTGAAAATTGTAAATTTTTGGGGGGGGGAATTTTCTTCCAGTTTTGGGGGTGATCCCGTTCTTTTTTGGGGTGTTTTTGACATGTTTTGGGGTCTCCGTTGGGTTTTGTTGGGTTCTTGTTTTTCATCATGTTGGAAAAGTTTAAATTGCGTGTTTTGGAGAACATCAGGTAGGTTTAGTGTGGTTTTGGGGTGGATCTATGTTTTTTCGGGATTTTCTTCCAGTTTTGGGGGTGATTCTATTCTTGTTTGGGGTGTTTTTGACTTGTTTTGGGGTCTCCGTTGTGTTTTGTTGGGTTCTCGTTGGTCGTTAAGGGAAATGGGAGTGGATTGTGGGTTTTGAAGAAGATCAGGTGAGTTTAGGGTGTTTTTGCGGGGAAATTCATAGTTTTTGGTGTTTTTTCTTCTGATTCAGTTATTTTTTGGGGTGTTTTTGACGTGTTTTGGGGTTTCCGTTGGGTTTCGTTGAGTTCCTAATGGGTTTTATGGTGGTTGGGAGTGGACATTTGGATTTGGAGAACATCAGGTACGTTTAGAGTGGTTTTGGGATTGGATCCGTGCTTTTGGGGTTTTCTTTGGTTTTGGGGGTGATCCTGTTCTTGTTTGGGGTGTTTTTGACGTGTTTTGGGTTCTCCGTTGGGTTTCGTTGGGTTTTCCGTGGTCATCATGGTGGAAAAGTGTAAATTGTGGGTTTTGGAGAACATCAGGTAGATTTAGGGTGTTTTTGGGGTGGATCTATGGTTTTGGGGGATTTTGTTCCAGTTTTGGGGTGATCGAATTCATTTTTGGGGTGTTTCTGACGTGTTTTGGGTTCTTCGTTGGGTTTCGTTGGGTTTTCCGTTGTCATCATGGTGGAAAAGTGTAAATTGTGGGTTTTGGAGAACATCAGGTAGGTTTAGGGGGACTTTTGGGGTGGGGTCATGATATATGGGGTTTTCTTCTGTTTTTTTTTTTTTTTTTTTTTTTTGGGGGGGGGGGTGATCCAATTCATTTTGGGGGTGTTTTTGACGTGTTTTGGGGTCTCCATTGGGTTTCGTTGCGTTTTCCGTGGTCATCATGGTGGAAAAGGGTAAATTGTTGGTTTTGGAGAACATCAGTTAGGTTTAGGTTGGTTTTGGGATTGGATCTATGGTTTTGGGGGATTTTCTTTCGTTTTTGGGGGTGATCCCGTTCTTTTTTGGGGTGTTTTTGACGTGTTTTGGGGTCTCCGTTGGTATTCCTTGGGTTTTCCGTGGTCATGGTGGTGGAAAATTGTAAATTGTGGGTTTTGGAGAACTTCAGGTAGGTTTAGGGGAATTTTGGGGTGGATTCATGGTATTTGGGCTTTTCTTCTGTTTTTTTTTTGGGTGATCCTGTTCTTTTTTGGGGTGTTTATGACGTGTTTTGGGGTCTCCGTTGGGTTTTAGTTGTGTACTCGTTGGTCATCGTGGTGGAAAATGGTAAATTGTGGGTTTTGGAGAACATCAGGTAGGTTTAGGGTGGTTTTGGGATTGGATCCGTGCTTTTTGGGGATTTTCTTCCAGTTTATGGGTGATCCCTTTATTTTTGGGGTGTTTTTGACGTGTTTTGGTGTCTCGTTTTAGGTTTTGGTTTGGTTCATGTTGGTCATCCTGGTGAAAAAGTGTAAATTGTGGGTTTTGGAGAACATCAGGTAGGTTTAGGGGGACTTTTGGTGTGGATCTATGGCTTTTGGGGTTTTCTTTCGTTTTTAGGGTTTATCCCGTTCTTGTTTTGGGTGTTTTTGACGTGTTTTGGGGTCTCCGTTGGGTTTCGTTGGGTTTTCCATGGTCATCATGTTGGAAAATTGTAAATTGTGGGTTTTGGAGATCATCAGGTAGGTTTAGGGTGGTTTTGGGGTGGATCTATGATTTTGAAGGATTTTCTTCCAATTTTGGGGGTGATCCCTTTCTTTTTTTTTTTTTTTTTTTTTTTTTTTGTCGTGTTTTGTGGTCTCCGTTGGGTTTCGTTGGGTTTTCCATGGTCATCAATGTGGAAAAGTGTAAATTGTGGGTTTTGGAGAACTTCAGGTTGGTTTAGGGGGATTTTTGGTGTGGATCTATGGCTTTTGGGGTTTTCTTTCGTTGTTGGGGTTGAACCAGTTCTTTTTTGGGGTGTTTTTGACGTTTCTGGGGTCTCCATTGGGTTTCGTTGCGTTTTCCGTGGTCATCATGGTGGAAAAGGGTAAATTGTTGGTTTTGGAGAACATCAGGTAGGTTTAGGTTGGTTTTGGGATTGGATCTATGGTTTTGGGGGATTTTCTTTCGTTTTTGGGGGTGATCCCGTTCTTTTTTGGGGTGTTTTTGACATGTTTTGGGGTCTCCGTTGGTATTCCTTGGGTTTTCCGTGGTCATGGTGGTGGAAAATTGTAAATTATGGGTTTTGGAGAACTTCAGGTAGGTTTAGGGGAATTTTGGGGTGGATTCATGGTATTTGGGCTTTTCTTCTGTTTTTTTTTTGGGTGATCCTGTTCTTTTTTGGGGTGTTTTTGACGTGTTTTGGTGTCTCGTTTTAGGTTTTGGTTTGGTTCATGTTGGTCATCCTGGTGAAAAAGTGTAAATTGTGGGTTTTGGAGAACATCAGGTAGGTTTAGGGGGACTTTTGGTGTGGATCTATGGCTTTTGGGGTTTTCTTTCGTTTTTAGGGTTTATCCCGTTCTTGTTTTGGGTGTTTTTGACGTGTTTTGGGGTCTCCGTTGGGTTTCGTTGGGTTTTCCATGGTCATCATGTTGGAAAATTGTAAATTGTGGGTTTTGGAGATCATCAGGTAGGTTTAGGGTGGTTTTGGGGTGGATCTATGATTTTGAAGGATTTTCTTCCAATTTTGGGGGTGATCCCTTTCTTTTTTTTTTTCTTTTTTTTTTTTTTTTTGTCGTGTTTTGTGGTCTCCGTTGGGTTTCGTTGGGTTTTCCATGGTCATCAATGTGGAAAAGTGTAAATTGTGGGTTTTGGAGAACTTCAGGTTGGTTTAGGGGGATTTTTGGTGTGGATCTATGGCTTTTGGGGTTTTCTTTCGTTGTTGGGGTTGAACCAGTTCTTTTTTGGGGTGTTTTTGACGTTTTTGGGGTCTCCGTTGGGTTTTGTTGGGTTCTCGTTGGTCGTTAAGCTAAATGGGAGTGGATTGTGGGTTTTGAAGAAGATCAGGTGAGTTTAGGGTGATTTGGGAGGGAAATGCATAGTTTTGTTTTTTTTTTTCTTCTGATCCAGTTCTTTTTTTGGGGTGTTTTTGACGTGTTTTGGGGTTTCCGTTGCGTTTTGTTGAGTTCCTAATGGGTTTTATGGTGGGTGGGAGTGGATTTTGGGATTTGGAGAAGATCAGGTAGGTTTAAGGGTTTTCTTGGGGTTAAATCACGTATTTTCTTCTGATCCGGTTTGCTTTTGGGGTGTTTTTGAGGTGTTTTGGGGTTTCTGTTGCGTTTTGTTGAGTTCCTAATGGGTTTTATGGTGGTTGGGAGTGGACTTTGGGATTTGGAGAAGATCAGGTAGGTTTAGGGTGGTTTTGGGATTGGATCCATGCTTTTTGGGGATTTTCTTCCAGTTTTGGGGGTTATCCCGTTCTCTTTTGGGGTGTTTTTGACATGTTTTGATGTCTCTGTTGGGTTTTGTTGGGTTTTCTGTTGGCATCTTGGTGGAAAAGTGTAAATTGTGGGTTTTGGAGAACTTCAGGTAGGTTTAGGGGGACTTTTGGGGAGGATTCATGGTATTTGGGGTTTTCTTCTGTTTTTTGGGGTGATCCTGTTCTTTTTTGGGGTGTTTTTGACGTGTTTTGGGGTTGTCCGTTGGGTTTTGTTGGGTTCTCGTTGGTCATCATTGTGAAAAAGGGTAAATTGTGGGTTTTGGAGAACATCAGGTAGGCTTAGGGGGACTTTTGGGGTGGATCTATGGCATTTGGGTTTTTCTTCTGTTTTTTGGGGAGATCCTGTTCTTTTTTTTTTTTTTTTTTTTTTTTTTTTTTTTTGACATGTTTTTTGTCTCCATTGGGTTTCGTTGGGTTTTCCATGGTCATCATGGTGGAAAAGGGTAAATTTGTGGGTTTTGGAGAACATCAGGTAGGTTTAGGCTGGTTTTGGGATTGGACCTGTGCTTTTTGGGGATTTTCTTCCAGTTTATGGGTGATCCCTTTCTTTTTTGGGGTGTTTTTGACGTGTTTTGGTGTCTCCTTTTGGGTTTTCGTTTGGTTCATGTTGGTCATCATGGAGAAAAATTTTAAATTTTTGGGAGGGGAATTTTCTTCCAGTTTTGGGGGTGATTCCGTTCTTGTTTGGGGTGTTTTTGACTTGTTTTGGGGTCTCCGTTGGGTTTTAGTTGGATTCTCGTTGGTCCTTAAGGGAAATGGGAGTGGATTGTGGGTTTTGAAGAAGATCAGGTGAGTTTAGGGTGTTTTTGCGGGGAAATTCATAGTTTTTGGTGTTTTTTCTTCTGATCCAGTTCTTTTTTGGGGTGTTTTTGACGTGTTTTGGGGTTTCCGTTGGTTTTTGTTGGGTTCTTGTTGTTCATCATGGTGAAAACGGGTAAATTGTGGGTATTGGAGAACATCAGGTAGGTTTAGGGGGACTTTTGGGGTGGATCAACGGCTTTTAGGGTTTTCTTTCGGTTTTGGGGGTGATCCCGCTTTTTTTTTGTGGTGTTTTTGACGTGTTTTGGGGTTTCCGTTGCGTTTTGTTGATTTCCTAATGTGTTTTAAGTTTGTTGGGAGTGGACTTTGGGATTTGGAGAACATCAGGTAGGTTTAGTGTGGTTTTGGGGTGGATCTATGTTTTTTTGGAGTTTTCTTTCTTTTTTAGGGGTTATCCTGTTCTTGTTTGGGGTGTTTTTGACTTGTTTTGGGGTCTCCGTTGGGTTTTAGTTGGATTCTCGTTGGTCCTTAAGGGAAATGGGAGTGGATTGTGGGTTTTGAAGAAGATCAGGTGAGTTTAGGGTGGTATTGCGGGGAAATTCATAGTTTTTGGTGTTTTTTCTTCTGATTCAGTTATTTTTTGGGGTGTTTTTGACGTGTTTTGGGGTTTCCGTTGGGTTTCGTTGAGTTCCTAATGGGTTTTATGGTGGTTGGGAGTGGACATTTGGATTTGGAGAACATCAGGTACGTTTAGAGTGGTTTTGGGATTGGATCCGTGCTTTTTGGGGTTTTCTTTGGTTTTGGGGGTGATCCTGTTCTTGTTTGGGGTGTTTTTGACGTGTTTTGGGTTCTCCGTTGGGTTTCGTTGGGTTTTCCGTGGTCATCATGGTGGAAAAGTGTAAATTGTGGGTTTTGGAGATCATCAGGTAGGTTTAGGGTGGTTTTGGGGTGGATCTATGATTTTGAAGGATTTTCTTCCAATTTTGGGGGTGATCCCTTTCTTTTTTTTTTTTTTTTTTTTTTTTTTTTTTTTTTTTGTCGTGTTTTGTGGTCTCCGTTGGGTTTTGTTGGGTTTTCCATGGTCATCAATGTGGAAAAGTGTAAATTGTGGGTTTTGGAGAACTTCAGGTTGGTTTAGGGGGATTTTTGGTGTGGATCTATGGCTTTTGGGGTTTTCTTTCGTTGTTGGGGTTGAACCAGTTCTTTTTTGGGGTGTTTTTGACGTGTTTTGGGGTCTCCGTTGGTATTCCTTGGGTTTTCCGTGGTCATGGTGGTGGAAAATTGTAAATTGTGGGTTTTGGAGAACTTCAGGTAGGTTTAGGGGAATTTTGGGGTGGATTCATGGTATTTGGGCTTTTCTTCTGTTTTTTTTTGGGTGATCCTGTTCTTTTTTTGGGGTGTTTATGACGTGTTTTGGGGTCTCCGTTGGGTTTTAGTTGGGTTCTTGTTGGTCATCATGGTGAAAAAGTGTAAATTGTGGCTTTTGGAGAACATCAGGTAGGTTTAGGGGGATTTTTGGTGTGGATCTATGGCTTTTGGGGTTTTCTTTCGTTGTTGGGGTTGAACCAGTTCTTTTTTGGGGTGTTTTTGACGTTTTTGGGGTCTCCGTTGGGTTTTGTTGGGTTCTCGTTGGTCGTTAAGCTAAATGGGAGTGGATTGTGGGTTTTGAAGAAGATCAGGTGAGTTTAGGGTGATTTGGGAGGGAAATGCATAGTTTTGTTTTTTTTTTTTTCTTCTGATCCAGTTCTTTTTTGGGGTGTTTTTGACGTGTTTTGGGGTTTCCGTTGCGTTTTGTTGAGTTCCTAATGGGTTTTATGGTGGGTGGGAGTGGATTTTGGGATTTGGAGAAGATCAGGTAGGTTTAAGGGTTTTCTTGGGGTTAAATCACGTATTTTCTTCTGATCCGGTTTGCTTTTGGGGTGTTTTTGAGGTGTTTTGGGGTTTCTGTTGCGTTTTGTTGAGTTCCTAATGGGGTTTATGGTGGTTGGGAGTGGACTTTGGGATTTGGAGAACATCAGGTAGGTTTATGAGGACTTTTGGAGCAGATTCATTGTTTTTAGGGTTTTCTTCTGTTTTTTCTAGTGATCCAGTTGGTTTTCGGCGTGTTTTTGACGTGTTTTGTGGTCTCTGTTGGGTTTCGTTGGGTTTTCCGTGGTCATCATGGTGGAAAAGTGTAAATTGTGGGTTTTGGAGAACATCAGGTAGATTTAGGGTGTTTTTGGGGTGGATCTATGGTTTTGGGGGATTTTGTTCCAGTTTTGGGGTGATCGAATTAATTTTTGGGGTGTTTCTGATGTGTTTTGGGTTCTTCGTTGGGTTTCGTTGGGTTTTCCGTTGTCATCATGGTGGAAAAGTGTAAATTGTGGGTTTTGGAGAACATCAGGTAGGTTTAGGGGGACTTTTGGGGTGGATTCATGATATATGGGGTTTTCTTCTGTTTTTTTTTTTTTTTTTTTTTTTGGGGGGGGTTAATCCAATTCATTTTTGGGGTGTTTCTGACGTGTTTTGGGGTCTCCATTGGGTTTCGTTGCGTTTTCCGTGGTCATCATGGTGGAAAAGGGTAAATTGTTGGTTTTGGAGAACATCAGTTAGGTTTAGGTTGGTTTTGGGATTGGATCTATGGTTTTGGGGGATTTTCTTTCGTTTTTGGGGGTGATCCCGTTCTTTTTTGGGGTGTTTTTGACGTGTTTTGGGGTCTCCGTTGGTATTCCTTGGGTTTTCCGTGGTCATGGTGGTGGAAAATTGTAAATTGTGGGTTTTGGAGAACTTCAGGTAGGTTTAGGGGAATTTTGGGGTGGATTCATGGTATTTGGGCTTTTCTTCTGTTTTTTTTTTTGGGTGATCCTGTTCTTTTTTGGGGTGTTTATGACGTGTTTTGGGGTCTCCGTTGGGTTTTAGTTGGGTTCTTGTTGGTCATCATGGTGAAAAAGTGTAAATTGTGGCTTTTGGAGAACATCAGGTAGGTTTAGGGGGACTTTTGGGGCAGAGTCATGTTTTTTGGTGTTTTCTTCTGTTTCTTGGGTTGGTCCCGCTCTTTTTTGGGAAATTTTTGAGGTGTTTGGGGGTCTCCGTTGGGTTTTGTTGTGTACTCGTTGGTCATCGTGGTGGAAAATGGTAAATTATGGGTTTTGGAGAACATCAGGTAGGTTTAGGGTGGTTTTGGGATTGGATCCGTGCTTTTTGGGGATTTTCTTCCAGTTTATGGGTGATCCCTTTATTTTTGGGGTGTTTTTGACGTGTTTTGGTGTCTCGTTTTAGGTTTTCGTTTGGTTCATGTTGGTCATCCTGGTGAAAAAGTGTAAATTGTGGGTTTTGGAGAACATCAGGTAGGTTTAGGGGGACTTTTGGTGTGGATCTATGGCTTTTGGGGTTTTCTTTCGTTGTTGGGGGTGATCCCGTTCTTTTTTGGGGTGTTTTTGACGTGTTTTGGGGTCTCCGTTGGTATTCCTTGGGTTTTCCGTGGTCATGGTGGTGGAAAATTGTAAATTGTGGGTTTTGGAGAACTTCAGGTAGGTTTAGGGGAATTTTGGGGTGGATTCATGGTATTTGGGCTTTTCTTCTGTTTTTTTTTTGGGTGATCCTGTTCTTTTTTGGGGTGTTTATGACGTGTTTTGGGGTCTCCGTTGGGTTTTAGTTGGGTTCTTGTTGGTCATCATGGTGAAAAAGTGTAAATTGTGGCTTTTGGAGAACATCAGGTAGGTTTAGGGGGATTTTTGGTGTGGATCTATGGCTTTTGGGGTTTTCTTTCGTTGTTGGGGTTGAACCAGTTCTTTTTTGGGGTGTTTTTGACGTTTTTGGGGTCTCCGTTGGGTTTTGTTGGGTTCTCGTTGGTCGTTAAGCTAAATGGGAGTGGATTGTGGGTTTTGAAGAAGATCAGGTGAGTTTAGGGTGATTTGGGAGGGAAATGCATAGTTTTTTTTTTTTTTTTCTTCTGATCCAGTTCTTTTTTGGGGTGTTTTTGACGTGTTTTGGGGTTTCCGTTGCGTTTTGTTGAGTTCCTAATGGGTTTTATGGTGGGTGGGAGTGGATTTTGGGATTTGGAGAAGATCAGGTAGGTTTAAGGGTTTTCTTGGGGTTAAATCACGTATTTTCTTCTGATCCGGTTTGCTTTTGGGGTGTTTTTGAGGTGTTTTGGGGTTTCTGTTGCGTTTTGTTGAGTTCCTAATGGGGTTTATGGTGGTTGGGAGTGGACTTTGGGATTTGGAGAACATCAGGTAGGTTTATGAGGACTTTTGGAGCAGATTCATTGTTTTTAGGGTTTTCTTCTGTTTTTTCTAGTGATCCAGTTGGTTTTCGGCGTGTTTTTGACGTGTTTTGTGGTCTCTGTTGGGTTTCGTTGGGTTTTCCGTGGTCATCAATGTGGAAAAGTGTAAATTGTGGGTTTTGGAGAACATCAGGTAGATTTAGGGTGTTTTTGGGGTGGATCTATGGTTTTGGGGGATTTTGTTCCAGTTTTGGGGTGATCGAATTAATTTTTGGGGTGTTTCTGACGTGTTTTGGGTTCTTCGTTGGGTTTCGTTGGGTTTTCCGTGGTCATCATGGTGGAAAAGTGTAAATTGTGGGTTTTGGAGAACATCAGGTAGGTTTAGGGGGACTTTTGGGGTGGATTCATGATATATGGGGTTTTCTTCTGTTTTTTTTTTTTTTTTTTTTTTGGGGGGGGGGTGATCCAATTCATTTTTGGGGTGTTTCTGACGTGTTTTGGGGTCTCCATTGGGTTTCGTTGCGTTTTCCGTGGTCATCATGGTGGAAAAGGGTAAATTGTTGGTTTTGGAGAACATCAGGTAGGTTTAGGTTGGTTTTGGGATTGGATCTATGGTTTTGGGGGATTTTCTTTCGTTTTTGGGGGTGATCCCGTTCTTTTTTGGGGTGTTTTTGACGTGTTTTGGGGTCTCCGTTGGTATTCCTTGGGTTTTCCGTGGTCATGGTGGTGGAAAATTGTAAATTGTGGGTTTTGGAGAACTTCAGGTAGGTTTAGGGGAATTTTGGGGTGGATTCATGGTATTTGGGCTTTTCTTCTGTTTTTTTTTTTGGGTGATCCTGTTCTTTTTTGGGGTGTTTATGACGTGTTTTGGGGTCTCCGTTGGGTTTTAGTTGGGTTCTTGTTGGTCATCCTGGTGAAAAAGTGTGGAGAACATCAGGTAGGTTTAGGGGGACTTTTGGGGCAGAGTCATGTTTTTTGGTGTTTTCTTCTGTTTCTTGGGGTGGTCCCGCTCTTTTTTGGGAAATTTTTGAGGTGTTTGGGGGTCTCCGTTGGGTTTTGTTGTGTACTCGTTGGTCATCGTGGTGGAAAATGGTAAATTGTGGGTTTTGGAGAACATCAGGTAGGTTTAGGGTGGTTTTGGGATTGGATCCGTGCTTTTTGGGGATTTTCTTCCAGTTTATGGGTGATCCCTTTATTTTTGGGGTGTTTTTGACGTGTTTTGGTGTCTCGTTTTAGGTTTTCGTTTGGTTCATGTTGGTCATCCTGGTGAAAAAGTGTAAATTGTGGGTTTTGGAGAACATCAGGTAGGTTTAGGGGGACTTTTGGTGTGGATCTATGGCTTTTGGGGTTTTCTTTCGTTTTTAGGGTTTATCCCGTTCTTGTTTTGGGTGTTTTTGACGTGTTTTGTGGTCTCCGTTGGGTTTCGTTGGGTTTTCCATGGTCATCATGTTGGAAAATTGTAAATTGTGGGTTTTGGAGATCATCAGGTAGGTTTAGGGTGGTTTTGGGGTGGATCTATGATTTTGAAGGATTTTCATCCAATTTTGGGGGTGATCCCTTTCTTTTTTTTTTTTTTTTTTTTTTTTTTGACGTGTTTTGTGGTCTCCGTTGGGTTTCGTTGGGTTTTCCATGGTCATCAATGTGGAAAAGTGTAAATTGTGGGTTTTGGAGAACTTCAGGTTGGTTTAGGGGGATTTTTGGTGTGGATCTATGGCTTTTGGGGTTTTCTTTCGTTGTTGGGGTTGAACCAGTTCTTTTTTGGGGTGTTTTTGACGTTTCTGGGGTCTCCATTGGGTTTCGTTGCGTTTTCCGTGGTCATCATGGTGGAAAAGGGTAAATTGTTGGTTTTGGAGAACATCAGGTAGGTTTAGGTTGGTTTTGGGATTGGATCTATGGTTTTGGGGGATTTTCTTTCGTTTTTGGGGGTGATCCCGTTCTTTTTTGGGGTGTTTTTGACGTGTTTTGGGGTCTCCGTTGGTATTCCTTGGGTTTTCCGTGGTCATGGTGGTGGAAAATTGTAAATTGTGGGTTTTGGAGAACTTCAGGTAGGTTTAGGGGAATTTTGGGGTGGATTCATGGTATTTGGGCTTTTCTTCTGTTTTTTTTTTGGGTGATCCTGTTCTTTTTTGGGGTGTTTTTGACGTGTTTTGGTGTCTCGTTTTAGGTTTTGGTTTGGTTCATGTTGGTCATCCTGGTGAAAAAGTGTAAATTGTGGGTTTTGGAGAACATCAGGTAGGTTTAGGGGGACTTTTGGTGTGGATCTATGGCTTTTGGGGTTTTCTTTCGTTTTTAGGGTTTATCCCGTTCTTGTTTTGGGTGTTTTTGACGTGTTTTGGGGTCTCCGTTGGGTTTCGTTGGGTTTTCCATGGTCATCATGTTGGAAAATTGTAAATTGTGGGTTTTGGAGATCATCAGGTAGGTTTAGGGTGGTTTTGGGGTGGATCTATGATTTTGAAGGATTTTCTTCCAATTTTGGGGGTGATCCCTTTCTTTTTTTTTTTCTTTTTTTTTTTTTTTTGACGTGTTTTGTGGTCTCCGTTGGGTTTCGTTGGGTTTTCCATGGTCATCAATGTGGAAAAGTGTAAATTGTGGGTTTTGGAGAACTTCAGGTTGGTTTAGGGGGATTTTTGGTGTGGATCTATGGCTTTTGGGGTTTTCTTTCGTTGTTGGGGTTGAACCAGTTCTTTTTTGGGGTGTTTTTGACGTTTTTGGGGTCTCCGTTGGGTTTTGTTGGGTTCTCGTTGGTCGTTAAGCTAAATGGGAGTGGATTGTGGGTTTTGAAGAAGATCAGGTGAGTTTAGGGTGATTTGGGAGGGAAATGCATAGTTTTGTTTTTTTTTTTCTTCTGATCCAGTTCTTTTTTTGGGGTGTTTTTGACGTGTTTTGGGGTTTCCGTTGCGTTTTGTTGAGTTCCTAATGGGTTTTATGGTGGGTGGGAGTGGATTTTGGGATTTGGAGAAGATCAGGTAGGTTTAAGGGTTTTCTTGGGGTTAAATCACGTATTTTCTTCTGATCCGGTTTGCTTTTGGGGTGTTTTTGAGGTGTTTTGGGGTTTCTGTTGCGTTTTGTTGAGTTCCTAATGGGGTTTATGGTGGTTGGGAGTGGACTTTGGGATTTGGAGAAGATCAGGTAGGTTTAGGGTGGTTTTGGGATTGGATCCATGCTTTTTGGGGATTTTCTTCCAGTTTTGGGGGTTATCCCGTTCTCTTTTGGGGTGTTTTTGACATGTTTTGATGTCTCTGTTGGGTTTTGTTGGGTTTTCTGTTGGCATCTTGGTGGAAAAGTGTAAATTGTGGGTTTTGGAGAACTTCAGGTAGGTTTAGGGGGACTTTTGGGGAGGATTCATGGTATTTGGGGTTTTCTTCTGTTTTTTGGGGTGATCCTGTTCTTTTTTGGGGTGTTTTTGACGTGTTTTGGGGTTGTCCGTTGGGTTTTGTTGGGTTCTCGTTGGTCATCATTGTGAAAAAGGGTAAATTGTGGGTTTTGGAGAACATCAGGTAGGCTTAGGGGGACTTTTGGGGTGGATCTATGGCATTTGGGTTTTTCTTCTGTTTTTTGGGGAGATCCTGTTCTTTTTTGTTTTTTTGTTTTTTTTTTTTTTTGACATGTTTTTTGTCTCCATTGGGTTTCGTTGGGTTTTCCATGGTCATCATGGTGGAAAAGGGTAAATTTGTGGGTTTTGGAGAACATCAGGTAGGTTTAGGCTGGTTTGGGGATTGGACCTGTGCTTTTTGGGGATTTTCTTCCAGTTTATGGGTGATCCCTTTCTTTTTTGGGGTGTTTTTGACGTGTTTTGGTGTCTCCTTTTGGGTTTTCGTTTGGTTCATGTTGGTCATCATGGAGAAAAATTGTAAATTTTTGGGAGGGGAATTTTCTTCCAGTTTTGGGGGTGATTCCGTTCTTGTTTGGGGTGTTTTTGACTTGTTTTGGGGTCTCCGTTGGGTTTTAGTTGGATTCTCGTTGGTCCTTAAGGGAAATGGGAGTGGATTGTGGGTTTTGAAGAAGATCAGGTGAGTTTAGGGTGTTTTTGCGGGGAAATTCATAGTTTTTGGTGTTTTTTCTTCTGATCCAGTTCTTTTTTGGGGTGTTTTTGACGTGTTTTGGGGTTTCCGTTGGTTTTTGTTGGGTTCTTGTTGTTCATCATGGTGAAAACGGGTAAATTGTGGGTATTGGAGAACATCAGGTAGGTTTAGGGGGACTTTTGGGGTGGATCAACGGCTTTTAGGGTTTTCTTTCGGTTTTGGGGGTGATCCCGCTTTTTTTTTGTGGTGTTTTTGACGTGTTTTGGGGTTTCCGTTGCGTTTTGTTGATTTCCTAATGTGTTTTAAGTTTGTTGGGAGTGGACTTTGGGATTTGGAGAACATCAGGTAGGTTTAGTGTGGTTTTGGGGTGGATCTATGTTTTTTTGGGGTTTTCTTTCTTTTTTAGGGGTTATCCTGTTCTTGTTTGGGGTGTTTTTGACTTGTTTTGGGGTCTCCGTTGGGTTTTAGTTGGATTCTCGTTGGTCCTTAAGGGAAATGGGAGTGGATTGTGGGTTTTGAAGAAGATCAGGTGAGTTTAGGGTGGTATTGCGGGGGAAATTCATAGTTTTTGGTGTTTTTTCTTCTGATTCAGTTATTTTTTGGGGTGTTTTTGACGTGTTTTGGGGTTCCGTTGGGTTTCGTTGAGTTCCTAATGGGTTTTATGGTGGTTGGGAGTGGACATTTGGATTTGGAGAACATCAGGTACGTTTAGAGTGGTTTTGGGATTGGATCCGTGCTTTTTGGGGTTTTCTTTGGTTTTGGGGGTGATCCTGTTCTTGTTTGGGGTGTTTTTGACGTGTTTTGGGTTCTCCGTTGGGTTTCGTTGGGTTTTCCGTGGTCATCATGGTGGAAAAGTGTAAATTGTGGGTTTTGGAGATCATCAGGTAGGTTTAGGGTGGTTTTGGGGTGGATCTATGATTTTGAAGGATTTTCTTCCAATTTTGGGGGTGATCCCTTTCTTTTTTTTTTTTTTTTTTTTTTTTTTTTTTTTTTTGTCGTGTTTTGTGGTCTCCGTTGGGTTTTGTTGGGTTTTCCATGGTCATCAATGTGGAAAAGTGTAAATTGTGGGTTTTGGAGAACTTCAGGTTGGTTTAGGGGGATTTTTGGTGTGGATCTATGGCTTTTGGGGTTTTCTTTCGTTGTTGGGGTTGAACCAGTTCTTTTTTGGGGTGTTTTTGACGTGTTTTGGGGTCTCCGTTGGTATTCCTTGGGTTTTCCGTGGTCATGGTGGTGGAAAATTGTAAATTGTGGGTTTTGGAGAACTTCAGGTAGGTTTAGGGGAATTTTGGGGTGGATTCATGGTATTTGGGCTTTTCTTCTGTTTTTTTTTGGGTGATCCTGTTCTTTTTTGGGGTGTTTATGACGTGTTTTGGGGTCTCCGTTGGGTTTTAGTTGGGTTCTTGTTGGTCATCATGGTGAAAAAGTGTAAATTGTGGCTTTTGGAGAACATCAGGTAGGTTTAGGGGGATTTTTGGTGTGGATCTATGGCTTTTGGGGTTTTCTTTCGTTGTTGGGGTTGAACCAGTTCTTTTTTGGGGTGTTTTTGACGTTTTTGGGGTCTCCGTTGGGTTTTGTTGGGTTCTCGTTGGTCGTTAAGCTAAATGGGAGTGGATTGTGGGTTTTGAAGAAGATCAGGTGAGTTTAGGGTGATTTGGGAGGGAAATGCATAGTTTTGTTTTTTTTTTTTTTCTTCTGATCCAGTTCTTTTTTGGGGTGTTTTTGACGTGTTTTGGGGTTTCCGTTGCGTTTTGTTGAGTTCCTAATGGGTTTTATGGTGGGTGGGAGTGGATTTTGGGATTTGGAGAAGATCAGGTAGGTTTAAGGGTTTTCTTGGGGTTAAATCACGTATTTTCTTCTGATCCGGTTTGCTTTTGGGGTGTTTTTGAGGTGTTTTGGGGTTTCTGTTGCGTTTTGTTGAGTTCCTAATGGGGTTTATGGTGGTTGGGAGTGGACTTTGGGATTTGGAGAACATCAGGTAGGTTTATGAGGACTTTTGGAGCAGATTCATTGTTTTTAGGGTTTTCTTCTGTTTTTTCTAGTGATCCAGTTGGTTTTTGGCGTGTTTTTGACGTGTTTTGTGGTCTCTGTTGGGTTTCGTTGGGTTTTCCGTGGTCATCATGGTGGAAAAGTGTAAATTGTGGGTTTTCTTCTGTTTTTTTTTTTTTTTTTTTTTTGGGGGGGGTTAATCCAATTCATTTTTGGGGTGTTTCTGACGTGTTTTGGGGTCTCCATTGGGTTTCGTTGCGTTTTCCGTGGTCATCATGGTGGAAAAGGGTAAATTGTTGGTTTTGGAGAACATCAGGTAGGTTTAGATTGGTTTTGGGATTGGATCTATGGTTTTGGGGGATTTTCTTTCGTTTTTGGGGGTGATCCCGTTCTTTTTTGGGGTGTTTTTGACGTGTTTTGGGGTCTCCGTTGGTATTCCTTGGGTTTTCCGTGGTCATGGTGGTGGAAAATTGTAAATTGTGGGTTTTGGAGAACTTCAGGTAGGTTTAGGGGAATTTTGGGGTGGATTCATGGTATTTGGGCTTTTCTTCTGTTTTTTTTTTTGGGTGATCCTGTTCTTTTTTGGGGTGTTTATGACGTGTTTTGGGGTCTCCGTTGGGTTTTAGTTGGGTTCTTGTTGGTCATCATGGTGAAAAAGTGTAAATTGTGGCTTTTGGAGAACATCAGGTAGGTTTAGGGGGACTTTTGGGGCAGAGTCATGTTTTTTGGTGTTTTTTTCTGTTTCTTGTGTTGGTCCCGCTCTTTTTTGGGAAATTTTTGAGGTGTTTGGGGGTCTCCGTTGGGTTTTGTTGTGTACTCGTTGGTCATCGTGGTGGAAAATGGTAAATTATGGGTTTTGGAGAACATCAGGTAGGTTTAGGGTGGTTTTGGGATTGGATCCGTGCTTTTTGGGGATTTTCTTCCAGTTTATGGGTGATCCCTTTATTTTTGGGGTGTTTTTGACGTGTTTTGGTGTCTCGTTTTAGGTTTTGGTTTGGTTCATGTTGGTCATCCTGGTGAAAAAGTGTAAATTGTGGGTTTTGGAGAACATCAGGTAGGTTTAGGGGGACTTTTGGTGTGGATCTATGGCTTTTGGGGTTTTCTTTCGTTTTTAGGGTTTATCCCGTTCTTGTTTTGGGTGTTTTTGACGTGTTTTGGGGTCTCCGTTGGGTTTCGTTGGGTTTTCCATGGTCATCATGTTGGAAAATTGTAAATTGTGGGTTTTGGAGATCATCAGGTAGGTTTAGGGTGGTTTTGGGGTGGATCTATGATTTTGAAGGATTTTCTTCCAATTTTGGGGGTGATCCCTTTTTTTTTTTTTTTTTTTTTTTTTTTTTTGTCGTGTTTTGTGGTCTCCGTTGGGTTTTGTTGGGTTTTCCATGGTCATCAATGTGGAAAAGTGTAAATTGTGGGTTTTGGAGAACTTCAGGTTGGTTTAGGGGGATTTTTGGTGTGGATCTATGGCTTTTGGGGTTTTCTTTCGTTGTTGGGGGTGATCCCGTTCTTTTTTGGGGTGTTTTTGACGTGTTTTGGGGTCTCCGTTGGTATTCCTTGGGTTTTCCGTGGTCATGGTGGTGGAAAATTGTAAATTGTGGGTTTTGGAGAACTTCAGGTAGGTTTAGGGGAATTTTGGGGTGGATTCATGGTATTTGGGCTTTTCTTCTGTTTTTTTTTTGGGTGATCCTGTTCTTTTTTGGGGTGTTTATGACGTGTTTTGGGGTCTCCGTTGGGTTTTAGTTGGGTTCTTGTTGGTCATCATGGTGAAAAAGTGTAAATTGTGGCTTTTGGAGAACATCAGGTAGGATTAGGGGGATTTTTGGTGTGGATCTATGGCTTTTGGGGTTTTCTTTCGTTGTTGGGGTTGAACCAGTTCTTTTTTGGGGTGTTTTTGACGTTTTTGGGGTCTCCGTTGGGTTTTGTTGGGTTCTCGTTGGTCGTTAAGCTAAATGGGAGTGGATTGTGGGTTTTGAAGAAGATCAGGTGAGTTTAGGGTGATTTGGGAGGGAAATGCATAGTTTTTTTTTTTTTTTTCTTCTGATCCAGTTCTTTTTTGGGGTGTTTTTGACGTGTTTTGGGGTTTCCGTTGCGTTTTGTTGAGTTCCTAATGGGTTTTATGGTGGGTGGGAGTGGATTTTGGGATTTGGAGAAGATCAGGTAGGTTTAAGGGTTTTCTTGGGGTTAAATCACGTATTTTCTTCTGATCCGGTTTGCTTTTGGGGTGTTTTTGAGGTGTTTTGGGGTTTCTGTTGCGTTTTGTTGAGTTCCTAATGGGTTTTATGGTGGTTGGGAGTGGACTTTGGGATTTGGAGAACATCAGGTAGGTTTATGAGGACTTTTGGAGCAGATTCATTGTTTTTAGGGTTTTCTTCTGTTTTTTTCTAGTGATCCAGTTGGTTTTTGGCGTGTTTTTGACGTGTTTTGTGGTCTCTGTTGGGTTTCGTTGGGTTTTCCGTGGTCATCATGGTGGAAAAGTGTAAATTGTGGGTTTTGGAGAACATCAGGTAGATTTAGGGTGTTTTTGGGGTGGATCTATGGTTTTGGGGGATTTTGTTCCAGTTTTGGGGTGATCGAATTCATTTTTGGGGTGTTTCTGACGTGTTTTGGGTTCTTCGTTGGGTTTCGTTGGGTTTTCCGTTGTCATCATGGTGGAAAAGTGTAAATTGTGGGTTTTGGAGAACATCAGGTAGGTTTAGGGGGACTTTTGGGGTGGATTCATGATATATGGGGTTTTCTTCTGTTTTTTTTTTTTTTTTTTTTTTTTTGGGGGGGCTGATCCAATTCATTTTTGGGGTGTTTCTGACGTGTTTTGGGGTCTCCATTGGGTTTCGTTGCGTTTTCCGTGGTCATCATGGTGGAAAAGGGTAAATTGTAGGTTTTGGAGAACATCAGTTAGGTTTAGGTTGGTTTTGGGATTGGATCTATGGTTTTGGGGGATTTTCTTTCGTTTTTGGGGGTGATCCCGTTCTTTTTTGGGGTGTTTTTGACGTGTTTTGGGGTCTCCGTTGGTATTCCTTGGGTTTTCCGTGGTCATGGTGGTGGAAAATTGTAAATTGTGGGTTTTGGAGAACTTCAGGTAGGTTTAGGGGAATTTTGGGGTGGATTCATGGTATTTGGGCTTTTCTTCTGTTTTTTTTTTGGGTGATCCTGTTCTTTTTTGGGGTGTTTATGACGTGTTTTGGGGTCTCCGTTGGGTTTTAGTTGGGTTCTTGTTGGTCATCATGGTGAAAAAGTGTAAATTGTGGCTTTTGGAGAACATCAGGTAGGTTTAGGGGGATTTTTGGTGTGGATCTATGGCTTTTGGGGTTTTCTTTCGTTGTTGGGGTTGAACCAGTTCTTTTTTGGGGTGTTTTTGACGTTTTTGGGGTCTCCGTTGGGTTTTGTTGGGTTCTCGTTGGTCGTTAAGCTAAATGGGAGTGGATTGTGGGTTTTGAAGAAGATCAGGTGAGTTTAGGGTGATTTGGGAGGGAAATGCATAGTTTTTTTTTTTTTTTTCTTCTGATCCAGTTCTTTTTTGGGGTGTTTTTGACGTGTTTTGGGGTTTCCGTTGCATTTTGTTGAGTTCCTAATGGGTTTTATGGTGGGTGGGAGTGGATTTTGGGATTTGGAGAAGATCAGGTAGGTTTAAGGGTTTTCTTGGGGTTAAATCACGTATTTTCTTCTGATCCGGTTTGCTTTTGGGGTGTTTTTGAGGTGTTTTGGGGTTTCTGTTGCGTTTTGTTGAGTTCCTAATGGGTTTTATGGTGGTTGGGAGTGGACTTTGGGATTTGGAGAACATCAGGTAGGTTTATGAGGACTTTTGGAGCAGATTCATTGTTTTTAGGGTTTTCTTCTGTTTTTTCTAGTGATCCAGTTGGTTTTTGGCGTGTTTTTGACGTGTTTTGTGGTCTCTGTTGGGTTTCGTTGGGTTTTCCGTGGTCATCATGGTGGAAAAGTGTAAATTGTGGGTTTTGGAGAACATCAGGTAGATTTAGGGTGTTTTTGGGGTGGATCTATGGTTTTGGGGGATTTTGTTCCAGTTTTGGGGTGATCGAATTCATTTTTGGGGTGTTTCTGACGTGTTTTGGGTTCTTCGTTGGGTTTCGTTGGGTTTTCCGTTGTCATCATGGTGGAAAAGTGTAAATTGTGGGTTTTGGAGAACATCAGGTAGGTTTAGGGGGACTTTTGGGGTGGATTCATGATATATGGGGTTTTCTTCTGTTTTTTTTTTTTTTTTTTTTGGGGGGTGGGTGATCCAATTCATTTTTGGGGTGTTTCTGACGTGTTTTGGGGTCTCCATTGGGTTTCGTTGCGTTTTCCGTGGTCATCATGGTGGAAAAGGGTAAATTGTTGGTTTTGCAGAACATCAGTTAGGTTTAGGTTGGTTTTGGGATTGGATCTATGGTTTTGGGGGATTTTCTTTCGTTTTTGGGGGTGATCCCGTTCTTTTTTGGGGTGTTTTTGACGTGTTTTGGGGTCTCCGTTGGTATTCCTTGGGTTTTCCTTGGTCATGGTGGTGGAAAATTGTAAATTGTGGGTTTTGGAGAACTTCAGGTAGGTTTAGGGGAATTTTGGGGTGGATTCATGGTATTTGGGCTTTTCTTCTGTTTTTTTTTTGGGTGATCCTGTTCTTTTTTGGGGTGTTTATGACGTGTTTTGGGGTCTCCGTTGGGTTTTAGTTGGGTTCTTGTTGGTCATCATGGTGAAAAAGTGTAAATTGTGGGTTTTGGAGAACATCAGGTAGGTTTAGGGGGACTTTTGGGGCAGAGTCATGTTTTTTGGTGTTTTCTTCTGTTTCTTGGGGTGGTCCCGCTCTTTTTTGGGAAATTTTTGAGGTGTTTGGGGGTCTCCGTTGGGTTTTGTTGTGTACTCGTTGGTCATCGTGGTGGAAAATGGTAAATTGTGGGTTTTGGAGAACATCAGGTAGGTTTAGGGTGGTTTTGGGATTGGATCCGTGCTTTTTGGGGATTTTCTTCCAGTTTATGGGTGATCCCTTTATTTTTGGGGTGTTTTTGACGTGTTTTGGTGTCTCGTTTTAGGTTTTCGTTAGGTTCATGTTGGTCATCCTGGTGAAAAAGTGTAAATTGTGGGTTTTGGAGAACATCAGGTAGGTTTAGGGGGACTTTTGGTGTGGATCTATGGCTTTTGGGGTTTTCTTTCGTTTTTAGGGTTTATCCCGTTCTTGTTTTGGGTGTTTTTGACGTGTTTTGGGGTCTCCGTTGGGTTTCGTTGGGTTTTCCATGGTCATCATGTTGGAAAATTGTAAATTGTGGGTTTTGGAGATCATCAGGTAGGTTTAGGGTGGTTTTGGGGTGGATCTATGATTTTGAAGGATTTTCTTCCAATTTTGGGGGTGATCCCTTTCTTTTTTTTTTTTTTTTTTTGTCGTGTTTTGTGGTCTCCGTTGGGTTTCGTTGGGTTTTCCATGGTCATCAATGTGGAAAAGTGTAAATTGTGGGTTTTGGAGAACTTCAGGTTGGTTTAGGGGGATTTTTGGTGTGGATCTATGGCTTTTGGGGTTTTCTTTCGTTGTTGGGGTTGAACCAGTTCTTTTTTGGGGTGTTTTTGACGTTTTTGGGGTCTCCGTTGGGTTTTGTTGGGTTCTCGTTGGTCGTTAAGCTAAATGGGAGTGGATTGTGGGTTTTGAAGAAGATCAGGTGAGTTTAGGGTGATTTGGGAGGGAAATGCATAGTTTTGTTTTTTTTTCTTCTTCTGATCCAGTTCTTTTTTTGGGGTGTTTTTGACGTGTTTTGGGGTTTCCGTTGCGTTTTGTTGAGTTCCTAATGGGTTTTATGGTGGGTGGGAGTGGATTTTGGGATTTGGAGAAGATCAGGTAGGTTTAAGGGTTTTCTTGGGGTTAAATCACGTATTTTCTTCTGATCCGGTTTGCTTTTGGGGTGTTTTTGAGGTGTTTTGGGGTTTCTGTTGCGTTTTGTTGAGTTCCTAATGGGGTTTATGGTGGTTGGGAGTGGACTTTGGGATTTGGAGAACATCAGGTAGGTTTATGAGGACTTTTGGAGCAGATTCATTGTTTTTAGGGTTTTCTTCTGTTTTTTTCTAGTGATCCAGTTGGTTTTTGGCGTGTTTTTGACGTGTTTTGTGGTCTCTGTTGGGTTTCGTTGGGTTTTCCGTGGTCATCATGGTGGAAAAGTGTAAATTGTGGGTTTTGGAGAACATCAGGTAGATTTAGGGTGTTTTTGGGGTGGATCTATGGTTTTGGGGGATTTTGTTCC
>NW_028137070.1:0-22137 GCF_965140915.1 Aythya marila | reverse complement strand
GAACAATTGTGTTGGCTCCTGACTGCTGCCTTCTGGACCAGCATAGCTTCTCAGGAGAAAGGGGAGACTTCTCCTCTTTCAACAGAATAAATGAACATCAGCAGCCAAAGAATGCCTCCAAGTGCAAGAAGAGGCCAGTGATGAATAGTGACCATGAAGTCAAGAAGCACCAAGCTCCTAGAGAGATGATGGAAAGGAGAGAGCTTCACTGGAGACTTCAGAGTCTGCAGGATTTCTGCAACTCAGGAAATCTCCAAAGGTTGTTGGGCAGAAAATAAAGCCTGAAGAAAAAGCCCTGTGCTGCCAGAACATGAGTGAGAAGCTGAAGATTTGTTTTCAGGCCTCATTTTTAACTGATCTCACCCAAAAATCTCGAGTTGTGTCTCTTTGAAGAATTGCCAGGTTCTAGTTTACTATTTTTGGGTGTTAGTGAAATACAATTCGAGATACTGGAAGCCTTCAGTGTTTTTTGACATGTTCCATTTTAGTCAACTGCTCATTTTTAGCAATGAAGTGATTCCAACCCAAGACACTGGCTTGAGTAGGGATCCCATCACATAATATCCTTTAATGTCTCGGGGTCATGAGTCATCACTTTTAAAGTATAAGGTTGCCAAGGCAATTACTGTATGATAGCTTTCATACTATGGCATATACACCTAAGACCTGGAAACTAAATTCTCTAAGTTTTGCAACAGCCACAGCCACATGGGCTTCTAAACAGTCTCTAATAATCAAATTCATAGGAACAGATTACAAAAAAAAAAAAAAAAAAAAAAAGAGTTTGGAAATTTTGAATATTGTACTCCACATAATTTGTCTATGTATGTTTTAGAAGGAAGTCTTCTTTTGCACTTGAGGGTAGACTTTGAAACTGTTCAGGACTCTGGTAAGGAGGATCTCTTGGGAATCAATCTTGAAGGGCAGAGAGTTCCAGGAAGGCTGAACATTCCTCATGAAGGAAGTTTTAAAGGCTCAGAAGCAGACTGTCCCTGTGTGCCGTAAGATGAGCCATCAGGAAAAAAGACCAGAGTGGCTGAACAGGGAACTTTTTCTGAGTCTTCGGGAGAAAAAGAGCATTCATGTGCAGTGGAAGAAGGGACAGGCAACTCCAGAAGAGCACAAGGAATTTGCTAGCATATGCAGAGAAAAAAGCAGAAAGGCTAAAGCCTAACATGAGCTCAACCTGACCAATCTGGTGAAACACAACAAAAAATGTTTTTACAAATATATTAACAGTAAAGAGAATCTCCATCCTTTACTACTGATTGGGGAACATGACTACTGAGGATAAGGAAAAGGCTGAGGTTCTTCATGTCTTCTTTACATCTTTAATAGTCAGACCACTTATCTTCAGGGTATTCAGCCTCCCAACCTGGAAGTCTGGAACAGGGAGCAGAAGAAAACCCCCATGATTCAGGTGGAAACAACTAGAGACTTGCCACTCCACCTGGACTGTCACAAGTCCAGGGGAACAGATGGAATCCACCCAAGGGTACTGAGGGAGTTGGCAGATGTGATTGCTGGTCCATTTTCCACTATCTATCATTAGTCATGGTCATCCAGAGAGGTCCCAAACGACCAGAGACTTGCTAACGTGACGCCCATCTATGAGAATCATAGAATCATAGAATGGTCTGGGTTGGAAGGGACTTCATGGATCATCTAGTTCCAATGCCTCTGCCATAGGCAGGGATGCCACCCACTAGATAAGCTTGCTCAGAGCCTCATATAAACTGGCCTTGCAAAAGAGTCATAAGGAGGATCCAGGGAACTACAGGCCTGTCAGCCTGACCTCGGTGCCAGGAAAGGTGATGGAACATCATCTGAAGGTCCTCTTGAATGCAATCACACAGTATGTGCAAGACAACCGGGGATCAGGCCCAGCCAGTACGAATTCATGAAAGGCAAGTCCTGCCTGACCAACCACATCTCCTTTCAGGTGACCTGCCTAGTGGATGAAGGAAAAGCTGTTGACATAGTCTACCTAGACTTCAGCAAGGCCTCTGACACAGTCTCCCACAGGACTCTCCTGGAGAAGCTGGCAGCCCGTGGCTTGGACAGGTACACTCCTTGCTGAGTTAAAAACAGCCTGAATGGTTGGACCCAGAGAGTGGTGGTGAATGGAGAGAAATCCAGCTGGCAACCAGTCAGGAGTGGTGTTCCCCAGGGGTCCATGTTGGGGCCCATCCTCATTAATATATTTATTGATGATTCAGATGAGGGAATTGAGTGCACCCTCCGTAAGTTTGCAGATAACACAAGTTGAAGGGAATGTGTCAATCTGCCAGAGGGTAGGAAGGCCCTTCAGAGGGACCTGGGCAGGTTGTATCGATGGGCAAGGGCCAATAGGATGAGGTTTAACACAGCTAACTGCTGGGTCCTGCACTTTCTCCACAACAATCCCATGCAAGGTTACAGGTTTGCAGCAGAGAGGCTGGAAAGCTGTGCAGAGGAAAAGAATCTCAGGATGTTGGTTAATGCTTGCCTGAACATGAGACAGAAGTGTGCCCAGGTGGCCAAGAAGGCCAATGGCATCCTGGCTTGTATCAGAAACAGTGTAGCTAGAAGGACCAGGGAGTTGATCATCCCCCTGTACTCAGCTCTGGTGAGGCTGCACCTCGAGTACTGTGTTCGGTTGTGGGCCCCTCACTACAAGAAAGACATCAAAGCCCTGGAGCGTGTCCAGAGAAGGGCTACAAAACTTGTGAAGGGCCTGGATCACAAGTCCTGTGAGGAGCAGCTGAGGAAACTGGGGTTGTTTAGTCTGGAGAAGAGGATGTTCAGGGGAGACCTTATTGCTCTCTACAACTACCTGAAAAGGAGTTGTAGGGAGCTGGGGGTCAGCCTCTTCTCACAGTGATAGGACAAGAGGGAATGGCCTCAAGTTGCACCAGAGGAGGTTTAGATTGAAAATTAGGAGAACTTTCTTCTCAGAAAGAGTGGTTAGGCATTGGAACAGGTTGCCCTGGGGGTGTTTGAGGAAAGGTTAGACGTGGCACTTAGGAATATGGTTTAGCGGGTGATTTTGATAGTAGGGTGATGGTTGGACCAGATGATATTGGAGGTCTTTTCCAACCTTAATGATTGTATGATTCCATGATCTCCTTCTGTTCTCACTCCAGATACATGTATCCAGCACCATTTGGAAAGTATGGGGTTTTATTGGAACTGCTTTAAAGCATTTTTTAAACAAATTTCCTCTCTACAACTAAAATTTTGTCTCTCAAAAGCAGGGTTTTTTTTATTTAGGATAGGGTTTTTTATTTGGGATGGGGATTTTTAGGACACCTAAAGGAAAGAAGCTCAAAGAATCACATCTCACAGAAAGAATCATAATATCCATCATATCATCGTATTTCAAAGCTGAACTTAGTTGTTGCCTTTCAGTTTTTGATCTTTTGTTGTGTTTAAGGCACTTCACTTTAAGAAGAATCTGGACAGAATTTATAAACGATCAATGATTAGCAAGCTAGTAAACACAATATACAAAAAGAGACTGAATTAACTGAGATTGCTTCATGTAATAGAAACCTACTTCTAATCATGTAACATGGTGCAGAGAAAGATAATGAATGATCTGTCCCCCTCAATGGACAGGACAGAAAAGTATCGGCATTACATTATAAGAAGCTTTCTGAGTATAAAACATAAAGCACCAGAATTTTCCATTCTATTAATCATCTACACATTGTTGGCTAAGTGGTTATCTAAGGGTGGCAGCTGTAGCTGAACAGGTCAGAAAGTTACAAGTTTCTGAAGAGTTGACAAATATTAATTGTATTTTTCTCATTTTGATTTTGACTAAAATACCTTTTCCACTGATCTAATATAATCATTTTCTTGTCAGTGATAACATTGTTAGAACCTCATACTATGATGACTATGACCATGTCATTGGTTTTGCTTAATATACTCTAATTTCACATCAGGTGATCTGAAATGAGACGGGAAAGTTGTGGGAGATTATGAGTAATGCTACTTGTTACTTGCGTGTGCTTTTTCTTTCCTTATTGTTTATATCCCTTTAAAATGGTGTTGCTAGTTGGGTGAGGCAGAGCCTTCTATGAGAAAAATGGAAGTCCCAGTCCTTCCCTGGGAGACAATGAACATGTCAAGGGAGGCATCTCCAGCAAGCAAGGTGAGCCAATGGAGGGAAGACAGTCAGCAAGGTGAAACTATCAACACAGGTAGAGCCTGGGTAGGGAGCTGATATGTAGTGAGGTTTCAGAAGTGCTGAAAGACCTGTCTGACAGGCCCACAGTGACTAAGAGTTTGCTGCAATTCAGGAAGCTGGTAACTGTTGTGGAATGAGAATATAGAGCACAAAACCAAGGAGAGAATATTTTTAAAATTCCCTCTAATTTACGTCCTTTCTAATTCTGAGTTTTCCCTGTTATAAAAAGTTATGTGTTCACAGTTTGATAATACTTATTATATATCATTAACAGAGTTCTATCCTGAAGTTTTGGCCATCTAGGAGTCCTAAGAGGCTCTCACACCGTATTTCATATGTTTCAAAGATGAAAAGGATTATTTTTGGAATGTTATGAAATTTACTATCTGTATCATCAAAATCCTGGTGTGGCAAATTTGGTGGAAAAATCCTAAACTCTTGTTTATCCATCTCTGCTGTCTCCATCATTCTTTCCTTCCTCATGTACTGAGTAAGTTATTACCTGAAATATTATAAGCGTTACTGACCTCCATCTGGACAAGGAGCTGTTGACCACAACTCTTCTGAGTGTGAATTCCTTACCCACTGAGTGGTCTATTCATCAGATCCATGATCTCCCCAATTTAGAGACAAGGATGTCATAGGGGACAGCATCAAATGCTTTGCACAAGTCCAGGTAGATGATGTCAATTGCTCTTTCCCTATCTACAAGTGCTGTAACCCCATGGTAGAAGGCCACCAGATTTGTCGGGTACAATCAGCCATGTTGGCTGTCACCAATCACCTCCTCATTTTCCATGTGACTTAGCTTAGTTTCCAGGAAGATATGTTGCATGATCTTGTTGGGCACAGAGGTAAGACTGACTGTCCTGGAGTTCCCCTGATCTTTCTTTTTTCCCTTTTTAAAAATTGGGGTTATTTTTCCTCTCTTCCAGTCAGTGGGAAGTTCACCAGACTGTCACGATTTCTCAGATATTATGGATACGATAGTTGATCTCATTCTATCTTTAGGATGAAAAGCTGTATATTTAGGCATGAAATTTAGACACCCAGAAACTGGATTATTACCAAAAAAAATGTTACTGATTAATATATAAATGGCATCTTCTTGTGTCCCTTTAATTTTTCTGTACTCTGTACTCTTGTGTCCCTTTAATTTTTCTGTACTCTGTAATTTATTTTATGTATCTCATTATTTATGAATTATCTTCTCTAATATATGCTACTTGAAAAAATTAGAATTTTTTTCCTTTTTTCAAAGAGCATTTGAACAATTAAAAAGCACAGATGAGCATACGACTGTGCTAAGACCTTTTTCCTGGCCCTGTTTAGTCACCCAGTAGATATTGTCAGTGTGGCCCCACTGTTGGGTCTTTCCAGTGCCCTGTGCCAACATGAAACAGTTCTTGCAAGACATGGACCTCTGTTACCTAAAGAAGAGGATGGCAAAACACACACAGCTTCTGCCAGGGCCACAGGGCAGAGAGAAGGTGGGGAGCAATAAGAGGTTATTGAAATGTCCCACCTTGCAACACTCTCATGTTTGCCTTGGATTTTAATAAAGAGCAGTACCTGTTATACATGGGGTAATTCGTGTCAAGAAAATGGTTGATATTAATAAAGAAGGGGGAGATTTGGGAATGTGGCCATGGGGGTTGGAAAGCCCCGTGGTTGAGATAACATTAGACTCAACGATGAGGCCATCAGGAATATAAAAGAGTTTAGAGGGAACAAAGAAGGGTGATTCAGGAGACTCAGATGCAGTCTCCGGTTTCTTGTTCTCCAGCTGGTCTCGTGTTCTCCAGCTGTTAAGGCATGGAAGTTTCTGGGTGTTTGCTGTTGTTGTTATATGCAAAGTTGTTTGACCAATTAAAAGTTATTTTGAAAAGAACTGCCGTGGGGAGAAGGGTATAAGAGGGGAGCCTGCCCTCAAGATAAAGGGCAACACGATGTGATGAAGTTACATCATCAATAAAGAAGCAGGAAAAAGGAATGAAAAGGAACAGGCTGGCAGAATGGAGACCAGGATGGGAACAGCCTTATCTTCATGATTGCCTCATGAAGATAGGTTCGGCCAAACCCATCAAACTGCTCAAAGAAGCTCATACAGAAAGTCGCTGGAAATGGGAGCACCGGAGCTGGGAAGAAGCTCAAGCTGAGAGAAGCGGACCCACACACACAACTGCCTCTCGCTGGATAGCATTTGTGCATTATGGGGAATTGTACGTCCTTAGAAACAAAGACTGTCCTGGTAACCTTACAGCTTATTCTCCTTCTTAACAATCAGACTGCTTATGATCCTGAAACATGGGACCAAACTGAGGTCAAGGTGTGGGACTCTGCAACTAAAAATGACAAGGTTGCAGTGGAATTGCTCAGCACCTGGCGAGCAGTCTCTGAGGCCTTAAACAGCCATGTGGGATCACAGTCAGAAACGTGTGGCTTGCCAGATAGTGAGGGAGCTGCGGGCTCCTTTACTGATCCGACTGCTACGCCATGGGCCCCTCTGCTGCTACTGCCATCGAAGGCTTTTGCTGTTATGCCCTCTGCTGACCTGGATGTGCCTTTTGACCCAGGCCTCATTGGCCTTGAAAAGGAGATGGATATGCTTTTCTTTGATCCGGGAAGAATGGGATACATAAGGCCTGAAGACCGAGTTGCTTGACAACTTAAAGCAAGAAATATCACTCAAAAGGAATGGAAAATGGAGACTGTTAAGTCATGAAACTTAAAGGATTGTTTGTTACGTTTTCTGATTGCACATATGTGTAGGCATACTCGTGTTTAGTATGTAAAGCAATGTTCTGTATATTTAGAATGCTTGATGTTCGTGTGTGCGTGTTGGTGGAGCATAGACTCCCTGCACACCCAGCACTGTTTACTTGCCTTTTATACCTTTTATAGATATTAGTTTTATAAATATTACAAAATTCAAATTGAGTTGAGACTTCATTTATAACAGTACCAAATCATTCCTTTCCAAGGGCAAGAAAGACTGAAGGCAAAATGGTGGTCACATATCCAGCTTTAGCTGGGGTTTCTCCCCAAGTAAGGCAGCTGCCTCCTCACCAGAATTTTCTGAGCATAAAGTCAGTGCAACACAAGAATAACTCACTGTGACTAAAGACTGCATCACCAGGCCCAGCCAAGAGCATTTTTAAATAACATTCCTCCAAACTGCACTCTCTGTTCATTCTTCTAAAGAACACTTAAGACTTCGTACTTTTAAACAAATGGATTGTCCAGGGCAATTCTGCAAAAGTAATTCAGGCTGAGCTGAAAATATGTACCACAGACATGGCACAAACGATCCAACCTGGGAGACTGAGCTACAAATTTTTCCTCCCTGACAATGTAGAGTTTCTCTCTTTCTCTCTCTCTCTTTCTCTCTCTCTCTTTCCCTCTCTCATCCCCCTGTCCGTCTGTCATCCCTCCCCCCCCCCCCCCCCCCCCCCCCCCCCCCCCCACACACACACACACTCTTTTTTTTCACTGTCTGGCTCGATTAGGTTGGAATCTTATGGTACTGTACTCTTTTTGTTCCATAAACTCTGTTGTGTTCAAACCACAAGTGCAACTTTGCCAGGGTCTGGTTCCTCAGGGGTTTCAGGGCAGAATGGGTTTTGCTGCATCTCTTTGTTGCTCTGACCCGTGTTCCTCTTATATGCCCTGGTTTTTAAGATAGGAAATTCTTTCTCAAAAGTTTACCTCCCTTTAATTTTTATAAAGAATTCTGTCTGAGGCATTTTCAAGACATTTAATATGGGCGTTCAATTATTTCTTATTTTCCCAGCACTACAACACTGGTTCCAGATAAATAAATAAAAAAGTTTCACAAAGTGGACTAATTTTTATTAAAAAATGATGCGTTGAAAATGTACAAAACTTAACTATCTCAAGAACTAAAAGTGCCTTTTCACAGCTTTATTACTTGGAAATAAATGTTAACACTGCCATTTGATTGGGGGATAGAACAAGACAGAAAGTGGCTGTTTTACTGTGTTCTGTATCACATTACAGAAAATGTACTGTTAACTCTGAAGTCTTTTTTTCCTATTCTCAAATCTCATTTCTTAAGTTTCTTCTCAAAATATTTAAATTGAATTGTGTCTCCCCACAGTGTACTTGCTCCCAGAGTCACATAACTCCATCTCAGGGATATTATATCACAGAAATCTGGCTATTATTAAAAAGTATTTGGTTTCTAGTTCTATTTGTAAATGTCTTTTAAAATTATAGGATGAATCATAGAGCCATCTTGTTATTTATTTTTATACAGGAAAGTCATGCTAAACATGTTTTGGTATCAATTTTAATAATTCTCTTTTTCCTGACTTTTCATTCCTGTTTAATTTTTAAGAATATAAAACAGACCCAGCAGTAATATCCACAGTTTATTTGAAGAAAAACTGGCTTAGATTTTTATTTTTTTTATAATTGTATTGTTTTGCCAACTTGTCAATTTGTCAGCAGTCCACAAAACAGCAGTGTCCTAAATCTACTATCAGATCTTCCAGGCAAATGTGTGATAAATGAAATGTGATGATATACCTGACAGTCCCCATTTAACATTCAATTTCTACAAAAGAAACCTTTTTTTTTTTTTTTTTTTGGATTGTTAGGGGCAAACAAGAAAACACATGACACATTAACTGAAGTCATTGGGAAGAGTGGAATCCAGTCTTAAAAGGGAACAAAAAGAATGATAGGAATAGATGAAATGGAAGTCCTTGAGTCCTTGACTCTATCTAGATTGCTTCTTTTTGTGACAGAAAAAAAATAAATAAAAAAAATCTGTTTATGCTTCCTCGTAATTTTAAATCAATTTTTAATACATGCAAGTAAAGATTCTTTCACACTTCTATGTGATATGGCTTGGAATGCAATAGCTGTACATAATTTAACCTATCACATTTTGTTTTTTCATCCTGAAGGCTTCCAGTCTGAGACAATACACTGTATAAGAATTGGGGAAAGCTCTATCTGTAGTAAGTGTAAAAGTATAAATACTGTTGTATCAGACAGTTCTGTATCTGCAATACTTTGTATTTCCACACAGAGACAGAAAAATTCAGACGTACATTTAGTGGGAAGTGGATTTAAAATATATTTAGTATCAGCTGCAACAAATACTAAGGAAATTTCGGTAAGAAATTAAAACAAAACACAATGGTTAATAATTAAGCACATCACAAATCTGTACTTCAGGGATATGACACTGAAGTTTTTAAGGCCAAATATTCATCTGTATTGTTGAAGCATATATGTTGTCCATGCTTCAGAAAAAATTACTACAGGAGAAAAAAAAAAAAAAAAAAGAAAAAAAAAAAAAAGTAATGTGCAAGAATGGAAAATCTGCCACAGGTGGAGAGGAGGTCAAAAACAGAATACAAGTTTGTATCTTCCACACCTGAATAATAGCCAGTTCGGGCCCAATTACTCAGTTCATCATTATAATGATGCTTTATAACAAATCTCTAGAGACCCTACCAAGAGACAGTACGCATTGTGCCTGTACAAGTATAAATGCAGACTCAGCAGATTCTGAGCTTACTAAGGATGTAAAGCAGACCCAGTACAGTTCAGTAAACTGTCAAAACTTCATCAGTGGAATAAAATAATAAAATAAAATAAAATAAAATAAAATAAAATAAAATAAAATAAAATAAAATAAAATAAAATAATAAAATAAATAAAATAAAATAAAATAAAATAAAATAAAATAAAATAAAATAAAATAAAATAAAATAAAATAAAATAAAATAAAATAAAATAAAATAAAATAAAAAAATGTTCTTGACACCCAGAACAACACCAGTGCATTGAATAAGTATCCCCCTGCAAATTACTTGATGAACATCTGTACAGTTGCTACTGTATTGAGACCTTGTCATCCCTGGTAAATTCTGCAGCAACAGAGTTCGTTTCCTAGTCTTTGAATCTTTACCTATGGCTTCAAAGATCTACATTGTTATTTTTATAGGCCACATACCTCTTTGCAGACAGCAGTCAAATAAAGCAACAGAGAAGCCTTATTTTTCAAGTGTTTTACCATTATTCACATAGGTTATACTATTCCTTTGGGTAATCACTTCTGTTCTACCAGTGTCCTCTAACAGGATTTCAGGAGGGTTCAGGAGCCCTCATCACCAACACAAAAGGCTCTTTTGTTGTATCCTGATGATCAGCAGTGATTATGAAGTGGTAACTCTTATTCCATCCAAGCAACAATTTGTGGCTGTGTATTTTACCATGTTCATAGAGCTGCTGAAAGATTTGTCTTTGTGTGTCACACTCCTTCTTAAAACAGTCCATGTTTGATTGATTGTTTGTATGCTACTGATGAACCACTTCCTAGTTACCACATCAAAAAGACCAAAAAGGCTTAGTGAAAGCATTTTCTAGCACTTTTGATGTGATCCTGATTGTCAAACAAATATTATGGCAAGCCTGTAAATAGTGCATGAATGTCCAGAGCTTTAAAACAGGATTTCTGTGTCTGCTTTCCAAGAAAATGTATTCTTGTGAAAGCTAGCCTTACCAATACAGAAGTAGTAATGGGTTAAATCCAGACCTTACCTTTTAGCTTTTTATAATGAAATAAATAGATTTTTCTGAAGTCAGGAATAGAATTTAGCTATATTAGACAAATCCCTAATATTAAAAAGAACCAACAGGAGTTGAGCACACTGGTGTTTTTAATGCTATCCTTATACATCCCTTTGCTACCTTTTAAAATCTTATCATTTATACACAAATCTCTCTTTCATGAAGATGCATACAATCTAATCTAATAAAATTTGATTTTTAATCTACTGAGTCTGTAATTTATTCTTACTCTGGAGTATCATGTCTTTTGTCTTTTTTGGCTCCTTTATCTGCATGCACTTTACCAGTTTTAACGATTTTTAACAGAACTAGCTTTACTGTATCCTGATCTTCAATTATTGGACACAATGGTAATTACCATCATCACCATCATCAGAGATACTTGTGTCTAGCCATTATGATGTACTATGAAATTCCTAAAATATATAACTCAAAACATAAGGTTTATTACTGTTACTGACAGTATGATTTTCCATTTTATGTAGCTTTATTTGTTCAAGCCTGTTACTTACAATACTTACAAGAGGCTCCAAATCTGTTCAGGTGTTTATCTCTAAAATTTGAAAACATTGGTGCTGATGTATCTGCCAGAAGTCGTAGACTGAGTTTGCTTGGATAATACTGCCCCATGCTGGTTTGTAAGGAAAAGTCTCAGACGACTCTCTCTCCCTCCCCCTCCCCTTTTTTTCCCCACCAAAATCTAAAAAAAAAAAAAAAAAAGGGCAGGTATGTTCTGTGATTTTAATTTGTAAGCTTGTTTTGCTTTGTTTCCTTAAGCTGCTAAATGCTTTTCTTTCAACTGCTGCTCTTATTGTTATATATGGAGTTGTAATTCGTGTCGAGAACATGGTTGATATTAATAAAGAAGGGGGAGATGTGGGAGTGTGGCCATGGGGGTCAGAAAGCCCCGTGGTTAATGATATCATTAGACTCTTAACGATGTTAAGAGTCTATATCATTATATAAAAGAGTTTAGAGGGAACAAAGAAGGGTGATTCAGGAGACTCAGATGCAGTCTCAGGTTTCTTGTCCTCCAACTGTTAAGGCATGGAAGTTTCTGGGTGTTTGCTGCTGTTGTTATATGCAAAGTTGTTTGACCAATGAAAAGTTGTTTTGAAAAGAACTGCTGTGGGAAGAAGGGTATAAGAGGGGAAGCTGCCCTCAAGATTAAAAAAAAAAAAAAAAAAAAAAAAGTTACATCATCAATAAAGAAGCAGGAAAAAGGAATGAAAAGGAACAGGCTAGCAGAAGAGACCAGGCTGGGAACAGGCACTTTGATCGCCTCATGAAGATAGGTTCGGCCAAACCCATCAAACTGCTCAAAGAAGCTCATACAGAAAGTCGCTGGAAACAGGCGCACCGGAGCTGGGAAGAAGCTCAAGCTGAGACAAAAAGACCTGCAGATACAACTGCCTCTCGCTGGTAAGCATTTGTGCATTATGGGGAATCATACGTCCTTAGAAACAAAGACTGTCCTGGTAACCTTACAGCTTATTCTCCTTCTTAACAATCAGACTGCTTATGATCCTGAAACATGGGACCAAACTGAGGTCAAGGTGTGGGACTCTGCAACTAAAAATGACAAGGTTGCAGTGGAATTGCTCAGCACCTGGCAAGCAGTCTCTGAGGCCTTAAACAGCCATGTGGGACCACAGTCAGGAACTTGCCAGATAGTGAGGGAGCTGCAGGCTCCTTTAGTGATCCGACTGGTACGCCATGACCCACTCTGCTGCTATTGCCATCGAAGGCTTTTGCTGTTACGCCCCCTGCTGTCCTGGACGTGCCTTTTGACCCAGGCCTATTGGCCTTGAAAAGATGGATATGCTTTTCTTCAATCTGGGAAGAACGGGATACATAAGGCCTGAAGATCAAGTTACTTGACAACTTAAAGCAAGACATATTGTTCAAAAGGAATGGAAAATGGAGACTTGTTTGTAGTCAAGAAAAGGAATGGAAAATGGAGACTGTTAAGTCATGGAACTTAAAGGATTGTTTGTTACCTTTTCTGATTGTACATACATGTAGGCGTACTTGAGCTTAGTAAGTCACGGAACTTAAAGGATTGTTTGTTACCTTTCCTGATTATATGTATGTATAGGCATACTCACGATTAGTATGTAAAGCAATGTTCTGTATATTTAGAATATTTGATGTTCATGTGTGCGTGTTGGTGGAGTGTAGACTCCCCATACACCCAGTGCTGTTTACTTGCCTTTTATATCTTTTATAAATATTCTTTTATAAATATTACTAAATTCAGATTGAGTTGGATCATCATTTATAACATCATATATCACGCCAAATACTCCACTGTGCTGCTCTTGAGACCAAAACAGGGAAAATGTGGCTTTTTACAATGCACTGGAGAAGAAGGGTCATGTATGCATAGCGATAAGAGAAAGCACCCAAAATGTAATGTCACATTTAATGTCAGGGAGGTTTCCACAGACATTAACAGGAGCTTTGTGAAGCAGACAGGCAGGAAGGCTATGAAAAGACCATGATATTGTTGTGAGGCCCACTTCTGGATACTCAGTACTAAGTTCTTATTAATAACTGCAAATTCAGAAAGACAGCTACTCAAACAGCTCTCATTGGTGGCTGACATAACTCTTGGTACACGAAATAAAACAGGCCTTTCTGTCCAGGCCATTGCCTTCATCAGCCCCTGTTGCCCTTGTTTTACAGGCCAGGGTCTGGGCCTCTCTGGTTTATAAACCACATGTTGCTAGTACTACCACTAACCTTGTGTACACAGATAGGAGAAAGTTTATTTTTTCTTTTTTTCTTTTTTTTTTCATTTTTCTTTTTTCTTTTATCTTTTTTCTTTTTTCTTTATTTTTTCTTTTTTTCCTACAGCATATACTGCATTTCACCATTTTTTAAGTTATGTGTCGGTCAGCTATGAATTTGGTTTTCAGTTTGGTCACATATATGTTTGGTTTTCTTCCTGGGATTAAGTGCTTTGTTGCTGCTTTGCAGTGGTGTGACATCTGCTCAAAGAGAAATGCTCTTCCAATTAATTGCTATGAATTTCACATCCTTTCTGATAAGAAATTTCAGTTAGGGATGATTCCTAACTGTCCTGACCGCCTGTACACTAAAAGTGTCTTTTAAAAAAACAGGCCAGACAGTTAAGCTTTTATAGGTTGGAACTCCTGCATATGAGCATGCTGGTCAGACCAGCATGCTCGTATGACCATACTATCTGAGATCCAAAGCTGCAGTTTCTGGATTTGATTTTGTTTCCATTCTTTTGTCTTCTTTTTCCAGGGACTTGGTTTCCATGATCTGAATTGTGACAGAATTCTTGCTGCAGTCTCTGCACACTCACAGAATCACAGAGTCACAGTATTGTCTAGGTTGGAAGAGATCTCAAGATCGAGTCCAACCTCTGACCTAACACTAATGAATTCATGAACACCGATAAAGTATCTAAATGATTACAGTCATAAAATGGAACAATGGTTTGTCTTTTTTTTTTCACTTTAAGAAGTGAATGCAAGTATATCAGCAACCTATATCCATCACTTTAAAATAGACCCTTGAAGGGGGACTGCAGACAAATTAAGCTTTGTATGTCACTGTCCATGGCAAGAGTGTAATTGGCTCATAAGGAGAGTGAGGCTAGCACAGCAGACTGCTAGAGCTTCACCCCATAATCCTGGGACCATCATACTGTATGGGACAGGCTGTAGCTAAAGACAGTGAGTAGTTGTATAATTAACACCAAAGAGGCTGATTTATAGCAAATTATCCTCTGGAAACTGCAAAGTATTTGATCATATGTTGGGATAAAAATATGTCTGGGGGCCAGTGACACAGAGGTAGATGAGTAAGCAATTAGAGGGAAACATTAAAACCTGGAGGGGAACCCACAGAGAGGTGAAGAAAGGTCAGTAGTTTACACCACAGATATTTAAAGACATCAACAGTGACTGTGTCAGAGGTGCTCAGAACAGGTCTGGAACAAGAGACATATGCTGAAGCAGTGACCATCATTAGAGAGTAGGCTAATCCATACTAGGTATGTGGATGGAATAAAATATGTAAAGGCAGGGAAATACTTTTCCCACACTGATAGCATGAAATGACGGTGTGTGTGTGTGTATCTATCTGTCTGTGTCACACAGCGCAGCTGAGAAAATTGTTATACATTTAGAGAAAAGAATAGGAGTGTCCATGCCTGATTTATTCTGTGTTTCATCTAGTTTCATGACTCTCTCCAGGAGCGGATATTAACAGGTAATGGAAAAGAGCCTTGGAAATAGAATTAATATCCGTTGACTTTGAGAAACTTCCCAAGTTTTCCCTTTGTTAACATTTATAAACATCTATAGCAATACTTCCTATACTTTGGGCAACTGCTTTCCTGAGAAATAATTTTCTATTATTGTGCATTACTATACTATATAAATATACATATGAAGCCCTTATGATCCAACACAAAATGGTTAGTGGCCTACTATACCACTTGGACACCCATAAATCTATGGGACCAGATGGGATCCACCCAAGGGTGCTGAAGGAGCTGGTGGATGTGTTTGCCAAGCAATTTTCAACAATTTACCAGCAGTTCTGGCAAACCAGGGAGGTGCCAGTTGGCTGGGGGTTGGTGAATGTAAGGCCCATCTATAAGGGCAGGAAGGAGGATCCAAGGACTTACAGGCCTATTAGTCTGACCTCGGTGCCAGGGAAGGTCATGGAACAACTCATCTTGGGTGCTATCACATAACACGCACAAGACAAACAGATGATCAGACCCAGACATCGTGGGTTATGAAAAGCAGATCATGCCTGACTAACGTGATCTCCTTCCATGACAAGATGACATGTTTGGTGGACAAGTGAAAGGCTGTGGATGTTGTTTACTTGTACTTTAGCAAGGTATTTGATACTGTTTCCCACAGCTTTCCCCTGGAAAAACTGGCTGTACAGATGTGCTGTTAAATAAGCATAAAAACTAGCTGGATGGCCAGGCGCAAAAGGTCATTTTGAAAGGAGATATATCTGTTTGGTGAACAGTTACAAGTGGTGTTTTCTAGGGCTCATTATCGGGTATAGTGTTATTTAATAACTTTATCAATTATGTTGATGAAGGGATTTAGTACACCCTCAGTAAGTTTGCAGATGTAAGCAAGTTGGGTGGGAATGTTGATCTGCTTGAGGTTCTGCAGAAAGATCTGGATAGGCTGGTGTCATGGTTCCGCTCGGGTGGGCAGCCGAGCTCCACCACAGCCGCTCTCTCACTCCCCCTCCTCAAAGAGGAATGGGGAAAAAATATGTGAAAAGGCCTCAAAGGTTGAAATAAGGACGAGAAGATCACACAGTAATTATTGTAACGGGCAAAACAGACTCAGCATAAGAAGATAGTAAGATTTATTGCTCATTACTAACAAGCTAGAGAAGTGAGAAACAAAGGAAAGAAACCACAAGCACCTTCCCCCCCCCATCCACCCTCTTCCACCTCCTCCCCCCGAGCGGTGCAGGGGAACGGGGGAATGGGGGTTATGGTCAGTCTACAGTGCTTCTCTGCCACTCCTTCTTGGTCACTCTCATCCCCTGTGCTGTGGGGTCCCACCCACGGGATACAGTCCTTGATGAACTGATCTGGCGTGGGCTTCCCACAGGCAGCAGCTCTTCCAGAACTGCTCCAGATATGGGTCCGTACCATCGGGTCCATCCCTCAGGGGAAAACTGCTCCAACCTCGCTCCCCCACAGGCAGCAGCTCCTGCCAGGTCACCTGCTCCTGCGTGGTCTCCTCTCCACTGGCTACAGGTCTGGCCCAGAATCTGCTCCGGCAGGGGTCTTCCACAAGCGGCAGCCTCCGTTGGTGCAGGGCCACCTGTTCCACCGTGGTCTCCTCCACGGGCTGCAGCATGGAACCCTGCTCCACCGTGGTACTCCATGGGCTGCAGGGGACATCCTGCTTCACCATGGTCCTCACCACAGGCCGCAGGGGACTTCTGCTCCGGCACCTGGAGCACCTCTCCCCCTCCTTCTTCACTGACCTTGGTGTCTGCAGGGTGTTCTTCACTCCTCTCACTCTCCCAGTTGCTGTGTGGCGAAGTGTTTTTTTCCCTGTCTTAAATATGCTCTCACAGAGGCACAAAACAACATCGCTTATTGGCTCAGCTCGGGTCAACAATGGGGCCCTTACCAAACATGGTGCAGCTTCTAGATCCTTCTCACAGAAACCACCCCTATGACCCCCTGTTACCAAAACCTTGCCAGGTAAACCCACTACAGCTGGATCAACAGGCCATGTCCAATCACATGACATTCAGCAAGTGCTGGGTCCTGCACTCGGGTGATACCAACCCCATGAAGTAACATACAGGCCTGGGGAAGAGAAACTGGAAAGTTGCCCAGCAGAAAAGGATCTGGGGCTACTGGTCAACAGCCATCTGAACATGAGCTAACAGCTAGTTAAGATTGCCAAGAAGGCCAATGGCAGCCTGGCTTGTATCAGAAACAGTATGGCCAGCAGGACCAGGGAAGTGATTGTCCCTTTGTACTTGGCACTTTTGAGACCACATCCTGAGTACTGTGTTCAGTTTTGGCCCCTCGCTACAAGAAAGATATTAAGGTGCTCAAGCATATCCAGATAAAAACAACAAAGCTGGTGAAAGGACTTAGGCATTGGAACAGGCTGCTAAAGAAGGGTCAGCTTTAAGGGCATAATGTTGCAGACTATTATACAGTTATAAACAGCAAGTAGGATTTCATTCCAGATCCTCTTCTGATACCCATGTCTTCATGGTCCTCCAAGTCATAACATACTATATGAAAACAGTACTGTGACTGCAAAACAGGCTCTTTACACCTTCATTTGTTGCCCCGTCAGAAAAGGGTCAGTATATAAACAAAACTTGTTGCAATATTTGTTTTGAAAGAAGGTTCTTTTCCCCATCCTAAAAACTCCTAAAGGCTTTCACCCCTAATGAAATGCAGATGTCTACCATCCCATTAAGAATGAAGTATTTTGCTTACCACGGTAAGAATATCCCTTCTTTTTCTACAGAAGAACAACAATCTTTTCATCCCTTTCTTGTGAGCAGTGTACTTGAATCCCCATAACAGACAAGAAATGTCATTTTTACTGTATTAGAAATGACTACATGGATAATGATCACTAATGATTACAACACAATTTTCTTGGAGTTCTTGATTTTATTTAATTCACCCAAAACTAAAAACCTAAATCACACATCTTCTTTTTCTTCACTTATTGACAGCTTTATACCTTAAGATTTCCTTTCTTTCATTTCCAGACACTCCTGTATGCTAGATTAAAGTTCAAAAAATACTTTGATAAAATGTGATAAATAAGAGAAAATTGAAGTGACAGACATTCATGTCTTCTGGTCCTAAGCAATGCTTTTTCCTATGAAATATTTCTACTCTCTTTTAAGGAGGGGAGGGGAGGGGAGGAGAGGGGAGGGGAGGGGAGGGGAATGGAAGGGGAATGGAAGGGGAATGGAAGGGGAATGGAAGGGGAGGGTTTGTGTTTCTGTTTCTGAATGAGAGTAGGGCAGTCATACCAAGTGATTTGGATTATTTTTGAATATGTGTTTACTTTTTAAAAATGTAGGTAAGTGTAAAGTTCTGAGAGACTGAATGTAGAGTACATCTATTCATGGAGGACAGACACAGACAAGAGTTATACCTGTGAAAGGTGAAGCACAAACACAAAGAGCTAAGCAAACGCTTAAGTAAACACCTATCCACCATTTTCCCAGACTCAAGTCAAATGTTTGTCTTCATCCTCTTCTTATTCTCAACTCCCCTGTAGATTATACTCAATGCCAGCCCTTTGGTGGAGCAAAGAGTTGTACAGTAGACTTGGATCATAAACACAAAGGTTTATTTCTACAATTAAGTTTTTCTTTGTATGTTCCGCCACTTCTCCCTGCTTCTGCCACTGTCTGGATTCCTCCACAGGTCTTTCAGGGATGTTCCTGACCACGCATGGCTGCATCCCCCTCAGGGATGTCTCCACCCCAACTTAGGTTACCCACAGCTGCAGTACCTCAGGTGATTCCTGCTTTGGCATTGGGTATTATCTCCCAAGGAAATGTGTCCAGCTGCATGTCTCCTCAGAAGCTTGTCTCTCTGTGCATCTCCAAATGCATCTCCTCCATGCATCCTGCCAAGACCATCATCCTACATTTCTCCAAACAAGTTTTCTTCATAGATTTCCTCCTCTGGGGGCTGCTGCTCCTTAAATATTTCTGAGCCATAGCTCTTTGCACCACCATGCCTGGCTTCAGTCTTGGAGTGTGATGGGTCATTTACATGCATTTCATATCTGTCTGTGACCAGCCCAGGGCAGCTCACATCACTTTCCACACAGGGCATCCTGCAGCCCCAACACCAAAACCCTGTTGTTTTCACCTGATACAAGACAAAAGCTTCCAATTAAAAGTGATGTTCACAGTTTAAGCAGAAAGGATAATTAATCATGAAAACACAGGAAAAATAATACTGATGGATTTTCTGTCTATCGAAGACTTGAAATGAAAACTGAATATTTTTTGAAATATATGCTTTATTCAAGCTCAAGTTACTACTGACTGCACGTAGGGTAATAAGCTAAAATAGGTAGGTAGAAGAGTACAGAAGTTAGACATTATAATCAGATAGTCTCTTCTGTCTTTAAAATCTCTTGGGCTATGTCTATAAAGCTGAGACTATAAAAAGAAGGCTTCAGGAAGCAATAAGTTAACTACGCAAGAACATATGAACCATGCATCTCAATTCATTTAAGTGGCAATATGATCTCTGTTAAACAAATAAAGATGCATGGAAGATTTTTTTTTTTCTTTTCTTTCTGGGCAAGATAGAAAAGTATTTTTCCAGACAAGAAATGTGTGATAATAAGTCTGATTTATATCATATTACTGCTGATTTAACTATACTTTACAACATTGTTGCAGCTTTGGGGAGCACAATATAAGAAAAATATAAAACTATACTAGAGAGTCCAAAGGAGGGCAACAAAGATGGTGAAAGTTTTAAGGGGTAAGACTTATGAGAAGCAGATGAAGTCACTTGGTCCAGCTAAAGAAGAAGACACTGAGGAGCAACTCATGGCAGCCGACAACTTCCTCATGAGGGAGAACCAGGACGGAAGGCACTGAGCTCTCCTCTCTGGTGACAGCAACAGAACCCATGGGAACAGCAAGGAGCTGTGACAGGGGAGGATCAGGATGGATGTTAGGAAAATATTCTTCACTGAGAGGGTGTTTGGGCACTGGGACAGGCTCCCCAGGATTAATTTTTGTGTAGTCCTGTGTAGAGCCATCAGTTGGACTCAGTGACCTCAGTGAGTCCCTTCCAGCTCATAATATTGTACGTATCTGTGATTCTGTGATTATATTGTGATAGAATAGTTAAGTTTCAAAAGGACCCCCAGAAGTTCAGCCCACTGTTCAAATCAAGGATGGCTTCAAATTTAGATCAAATTGAGCAGGTCAATGTCCTGTCAAGGTCTCAAAACCTTCAATATGGAAAATCCACCACATCTCTGGGTACCCTGGTCCATGCAAAGCAAACCCTTATATATTATCTACTACAAACTCCTAACTATCTCTACCAGTCTCCTTCTCAAATTGGAAACACATAAATGAATGATACATCCTCAAAAATGCTAAGTAGAAGGAAAAAAAAATGTTTCTTTCAAATCCCTGGCAGCACTCTTTGTTAGGCATTCTTATTTTGTTTATATGTAATTTTTTTCACTAACCCCATAAATATAGGGGACAGTGAATTCAAAATTTAGATGATATATTCTGAGCTACTTAAAAATCTACTTAAATAAATAAATAATGCAACATAAAGATAAAAACAAATCTTTCCTAACTAACAAGTCATCATATTTAAAAGAGCAAGAGTTCAGCTCAGTTCAGCTTCTTGTAACTAAGTAAAGTGCCTAAGTGAAATATAATTGCTGTCAGCTGATGGAATTGATTAGTTACCCATTACTTCAAGTAAAATAATTCCAACCTTCATAATTTCAGATTAAATTAAAAGAACTGGAGTCACCAGCTGTTCCTCAGCAGTGGAAAAACACATGCAGATTGTGCACCATGTTCATAAACAAACTTCTCTGTACAGGAGCTTAGTGTGTGTATAGATGTATATGAAAAAGAGAAAAAGTTTAAAAAGCAAAGCAAAATGAAACATAAACAAAGAAAATTCATCCTTTGGCACTGCATCAACACCTTTGTGATTTATCAGCAAAGTTGAGTGGACTCTTTAGGCATATGCACCATGTTTGTTAACAGAATAAATACCACCACTAATTGGCTGCCATTCTGTGTATCAGTGGTGCTAGATGGGATGAAGAATTCTGCCCATGCCTTCTAAAAGCTGTTTACTGGAACCAAAGCATGGTGAAACCTCTAAATTTCAAGGTCTGCAAGGCCAAGTATCCCACGGGGAAAGGATCATGCCCAACATCTCTGAAAACAATGATAATATGTTCTGTAATATTTTTGGGAACATTTTACCTGCAGCACTATCTGTATATTCCTATACCATGAGACTCACACTGGTGTGAGACTGCACATGTAGCAGTGCTGAGTGAAGCATTCATGCCACTTTCATCTGCAGACCTGTGGTCCTCCTTACCCACCACCTACTATTTTGTGAAAGTAGAAATGTTTGTGGAACTGCACAATTAAATGATCTAAGCTACAAATAACCCATCAGGAAAAAATGATAACAAATAGTTGGGGGATGAGAAGTTGACAGCAACTGCCAGGAGATTACTAAGAGACCACAGACTCAAACTTTAAATTATCCCAGCAACAAACCAAAGAGAATGCAATACTAGGTTTCTGTTAGGTATATATAATATAATATAATACATAATATAATATATATATATATTATATAATACTAGGTTTCTGATAGTATGGAATGGTGCAATAAGAACTGAATGGAGCTATTTCTCTGAAGAAGAAAAAAAAGAAATTCTATGAAATAGAAACACTACAACTAGAGTTTGTGGTGAACAACAGATACCCCAGGTCAGCAACCAAAAGGTGGTAGGAAGAAAAAGTCTTTTAGAAGTACTGACAAAGCAGAGAGTTGTGAGAGATCCAGACATTACTTTGCATGCCTTCACTTAGTAAATACACATACTCCTGAGCAGCACCTTACTATATTTCAGTCTTTAGACTCTATTTGTACCCACTTCTTACCCACTCTCTTCCAATTCCATTTTCTTTCTCTTACTCTGTCCACACTGAGTGTCCTTGGCTCCACTTGGTTTCCTTTCCCCTGCCATTCCTACAGCACCTCTTCAAATGTATTTATCAGATGGCTTCATGATTCTTGGTTT
>NW_028137071.1:0-23267 GCF_965140915.1 Aythya marila | reverse complement strand
TTTCCAGTGCGTTTTCTGGTGCTTTGGAGTGGATTGTACCTTTAGGAGAACATCAGATAGGCTTAAGGGTTTTTTTGGGGTTAAATCACATATTTTCTTCTGATCCGGTTCGCTTTTGGGGTGTTTTTGAGGTGTTTTGGGTTTTCCGTTGCGTTTCGTTGAGTTCCTAATGGGTTTTATGGTGGTTGGGAGTGGACTTTGGGATTTGGAGAACATCAGGTAGGTTTAGGGTGGTTTTGGGATTGGATCCGTGCTTTTTGGGTATTTTCTTCCAGTTCTGGGGGTGATGCCGTTCTTGTTTGGGGTGTTTTTTACGTGTTTTGGGGTCTCCGTTGGGTTTTAGTTGGGTTCTTGTTGGTCATCATGGTGGAAAAGTGTAAATCGTGGCTTTTGGAGAACATCAGGTAGGTTTAGGGGGACTTTTGGGGTGGATCTATGGCTTTTGGGGTTTTCTTTCTTTTTTGGGTTTGAACCAGTTCTTTTTTGGGGTGTTTTTGACGTGTTTTGGGGTCTCCATTGGGTTTTGTTGGGTTCTCCTTGGTCGTTAAGGTAAATGGGAGTGGATTGTGGGTTTTGAAGAAGATCAGGTGAGTTTCGGGTGGTTTTGGGGGGAAATTCATGGTTTTGTTTTTTTTTTTTTTTTCTTGTGATCCATTTCTGTTTTGGGGTGTTTTTGAGGTGTTTTGGGGTTTCCGTTGCGTTTCGTTGAGTTCCTAATGGGTTTTATGGTGGTTGGGAGTGGACTTTGGGATTTGGAGAACATCAGGTAGGTTTAGGGGGACTTTTGGGGTGGATCAATGGCTTTTGGGGTTTTCTTTCGTTTTTTGGGGTGATCCTGTTCTTTTTTGACGTGTTTTGGGGTCTCCGATGGGTTTCGTTGGGTTTTACCTGGTCATCGTGTTGGAAAAGTGTAAACTGTGGGTTTTGGAGAACTTCAGGTAGGTTTAGGGGGATTTTTGGGGTGGATCTATGGTATTTGGGGTTTTCTTCTTTTTCGGGGGGTGATCCTGTTCTTTTTTTGGGGTGTTTTTGACGTGTTTTGTGGTCTCCCTTGGGCTTCGTTGGGTTTTCCGTGGTCATCATGGTGGAAAATATTAAATTGTGGGTTTTGTAGAACATCAGGTGAGTTCAAGGTTTTTTTGGGGGTGAATCTATGGTTTTGGGGGATTTCTTCTGTTTTTTAGGGTTTTCTTCTGTTTTGGGGGTGGTCGCGATCTTTTCTGGGGTGTTTTTAATGTGTTTTGGGTTCTCCGTTGCGTTGTGTTTTGATTGTAGGGTGGTTTTGAGGTGTTTTGGGTTCTTCATTGGTTTTCGTTGGGTTCTTGTTGGTCATTATGGTGAATGGGAGTGAAATGTCGATTTGGAGAAGATCAGGTGAGTTTCGGGTGGTTTTGGGGGGAAATTCATAGTTTTTGTTTTTGTTTTTGTTTTTGTTTGATCCATTTCTGTTTTTTGGGGTGTTTTAGACGTGTTTTGGGGTCTCCATTGGGTTTTGTTGGGTTTCCATTGGGTTTTCTCGTGTTTGGGAGTGGATTGTACCTTTAGGAGAACACCAGGTAGCTTTAAGGGTTTTTGGGGTATTAAATCACGTTTTTTCTTCTGATCCGGTTCACTTTTGGGGTGTTTTTGAGGTGTTTTGGGGTTTCTGTTGCGTTTCGTTGAGTTCCTAATGGGTTTTATGGTGGTTGGGAGTGGACTTTGGGATTTGGAGAACATCAGGTAGGTTTAGGGTGGTTTGGGGATTGGATCCGTGCTTTTTGGGGTTTTCTTTCGTTTTTGGGGGGTGATCCTGTTCTTGTTTGGTGTGTTTTTGACGTGTTTTTGCGTCTCCCTTGGGTTTCGTTGAGTTCTTGTTGGTCGGTAAGGTAAATGGGAGTGCATTTTTGGTTTTGGAGAAGATCAGGTGAGTTTAGGGTGGTTTGGGGGGGAAATTCATAGTTTTGTTTTTTTTTTTTTTCTTCTTATCCAGTTCTTTTTTGTCGTGTTTTTGACGTGTTTTGGGGTTTCCATTGGGTTTCGTTGGGTTTTCCGTGGTCATCATTGTGTAAAAGTGTAAATTGTGGGTTTTAGAGAACTTCAGGTAGATTTAGGGGGACTTTTGGTGTGGATCTATGGCTTTTGGGGTTTTCTTTCGTTTTTTTGGGGTGATCCATTTGTTTTTTGGGGTGTTTTTGACGAGTTTTGGGGTCTCCGTTGGGTTTTGTTGGGTTTCCATTGCGTTTTCTGGTGCTTTGGAGTGGATTGTACCTTTAGGAGAACATCAGATAGGCTTAAGGGTTTTTTTGGGGTTAAATCACATATTTTCTTCTGATCCGGTTCGCTTTTGGGCTTTTGGGGTGTTTTTGAGGTGTTTTGGGTTTTCCGTTGCGTTTCGTTGAGTTCCTAATGGGTTTTATGGTGGTTGGGAGTGGACTTTGGGATTTGGAGAACATCAGGTAGGTTTAGGGTGGTTTTGGGATTGGATCCGTGCTTTTTGGGTATTTTCTTCCAGTTCTGGGGGTGATGCCGTTCTTGTTTGGGGTGTTTTTTACGTGTTTTGGGGTCTCCGTTGGGTTTTAGTTGTTGGTCATCATGGTGGAAAAGTGTAAATCGTGGCTTTTGGAGAACATCAGGTAGGTTTAGGGGGACTTTTGGGGTGGATCTATGGCTTTTGGGGTTTTCTTTCTTTTTTGGGTTTGAACCAGTTCTTTTTTGGGGTGTTTTTGACGTGTTTTGGGGTCTCCATTGGGTTTTGTTGGGTTCTCCTTGGTCGTTAAGGTAAATGGGAGTGGATTGTGGGTTTTGAAGAAGATCAGGTGAGTTTCGGGTGGTTTTGGGGGGAAATTCATGGTTTTGTTTTTTTTTTTTTTTTCTTGTGATCCATTTCTGTTTTGGGGTGTTTTTGAGGTGTTTTGGGGTTTCCGTTGCGTTTCGTTGAGTTCCTAATGGGTTTTATGGTGGTTGGGAGTGGACTTTGGGATTTGGAGAACATCAGGTAGGTTTAGGGGGGACTTTTGGGGTGGATCAATGGCTTTTGGGGTTTTCTTTCGTTTTTTGGGGTGATCCTGTTCTTTTTTGACGTGTTTTGGGGTCTCCGATGGGTTTCGTTGGGTTTTACCTGGTCATCGTGTTGGAAAAGTGTAAACTGTGGGTTTTGGAGAACTTCAGGTAGGTTTAGGGGGATTTTTGGGGTGGATCTATGGTATTTGGGGTTTTCTTCTTTTTCGGGGGGTGATCCTGTTCTTTTTTGGGGTGTTTTTGACGTGTTTTGTGGTCTCCCTTGGGCTTCGTTGGGTTTTCCGTGGTCATCATGGTGGAAAATATTAAATTGTGGGTTTTGTAGAACATCAGGTGAGTTCAAGGTTTTTTTGGGGGTGAATCTATGGTTTTGGGGGATTTCTTCTGTTTTTTAGGGTTTTCTTCTGTTTTGGGGGTGGTCGCGATCTTTTCTGGGGTGTTTTTAATGTGTTTTGGGTTCTCCGTTGCGTTGTGTTTTGATTGTAGGGTGGTTTTGAGGTGTTTTGGGTTCTTCATTGGTTTTCGTTGGGTTCTTGTTGGTCATTATGGTGAATGGGAGTGAAATGTCGATTTGGAGAAGATCAGGTGAGTTTCGGGTGGTTTTGGGGGAAATTCATAGTTTTTGTTTTTGTTTTTGTTTTTGTTTGATCCATTTCTGTTTTGGGGTGTTTTTGAGGTGTTTTGGGGTTTCCGTTGCGTTTCGTTGAGTTCCTAATGGGTTTTATGGTGGTTGGGAGTGGACTTTGGGATTTGGAGAACATCAGGTAGGTTTAGGGGGACTTTTGGGGTGGATCAATGGCTTTTGGGGTTTTCTTTCGTTTTTTGGGGTGATCCTGTTCTTTTTTGACGTGTTTTGGGGTCTCCGATGGGTTTCGTTGGGTTTTACCTGGTCATCGTGTTGGAAAAGTGTAAACTGTGGGTTTTGGAGAACTTCAGGTAGGTTTAGGGGGATTTTTGGGGTGGATCTATGGTATTTGGGGTTTTCTTCTTTTTTGGGGGGTGATCCTGTTCTTTTTTGGGGTGTTTTTGACGTGTTTTGTGGTCTCCCTTGGGCTTCGTTGGGTTTTCCGTGGTCATCATGGTGGAAAATATTAAATTGTGGGTTTTGTAGAACATCAGGTGAGTTCAAGGTTTTTTTGGGGGTGAATCTATGGTTTTGGGGGATTTCTTCTGTTTTTTAGGGTTTTCTTCTGTTTTGGGGGGTGGTCGCGATCTTTTCTGGGGTGTTTTTAATGTGTTTTGGGTTCTCCGTTGCGTTGTGTTTTGATTGTAGGGTGGTTTTGAGGTGTTTTGGGTTCTTCATTGGTTTTCGTTGGGTTCTTGTTGGTCATTATGGTGAATGGGAGTGAAATGTCGATTTGGAGAAGATCAGGTGAGTTTCGGGTGGTTTTGGGGGGAAATTCATAGTTTTTGTTTTTGTTTTTGTTTTTGTTTTTGTTTGATCCAGTTCTTTTTTGGGGTGTTTTAGACGTGTTTTGGGGTCTCCATTGGGTTTTGTTGGGTTTCCATTGGGTTTTCTCGTGTTTGGGAGTGGATTGTACCTTTAGGAGAACACCAGGTAGCTTTAAGGGTTTTTGGGGTATTAAATCACGTTTTTTCTTCTGATCCGGTTCACTTTTGGGGTGTTTTTGAGGTGTTTTGGGGTTTCCGTTGCGTTTCGTTGAGTTCCTAATGGGTTTTATGGTGGTTGGGAGTGGACTTTGGGATTTGGAGAACATCAGGTAGGTTTAGGGTGGTTTGGGGATTGGATCCGTGCTTTTTGGGGTTTTCTTTCGTTTTTGGGGGGTGATCCTGTTCTTGTTTGGTGTGTTTTTGACGTGTTTTTGCGTCTCCCTTGGGTTTCGTTGAGTTCTTGTTGGTCGGTAAGGTAAATGGGAGTGCATTTTTGGTTTTGGAGAAGATCAGGTGAGTTTAGGGTGGTTTGGGGGGGAAATTCATAGTTTTGTTTTTTTTTTTTTTCTTCTTATCCAGTTCTTTTTTGTCGTGTTTTTGACGTGTTTTGGGGTTTCCGTTGGGTTTCGTTGGGTTTTCCGTGGTCATCATTGTGTAAAAGTGTAAATTGTGGGTTTTAGAGAACTTCAGGTAGATTTAGGGGGACTTTTGGTGTGGATCTATGGCTTTTGGGGTTTTCTTTCGTTTTTTTGGGGTGATCCATTTGTTTTTTGGGGTGTTTTTGACGAGTTTTGGGGTCTCCGTTGGGTTTTGTTGGGTTTCCAGTGCGTTTTCTGGTGCTTTGGAGTGGATTGTACCTTTAGGAGAACATCAGATAGGCTTAAGGGTTTTTTTGGGGTTAAATCACATATTTTCTTCTGATCCGGTTCGCTTTTGGGGTGTTTTTGAGGTGTTTTGGGTTTTCCGTTGCGTTTCGTTGAGTTCCTAATGGGTTTTATGGTGGTTGGGAGTGGACTTTGGGATTTGGAGAACATCAGGTAGGTTTAGGGTGGTTTTGGGATTGGATCCGTGCTTTTTGGGTATTTTCTTCCAGTTCTGGGGGTGATGCCGTTCTTGTTTGGGGTGTTTTTTACGTGTTTTGGGGTCTCCGTTGGGTTTTAGTTGGGTTCTTGTTGGTCATCATGGTGGAAAAGTGTAAATCGTGGCTTTTGGAGAACATCAGGTAGGTTTAGGGGGACTTTTGGGGTGGATCTATGGCTTTTGGGGTTTTCTTTCTTTTTTGGGTTTGAACCAGTTCTTTTTTGGGGTGTTTTTGACGTGTTTTGGGGTCTCCATTGGGTTTTGTTGGGTTCTCCTTGGTCGTTAAGGTAAATGGGAGTGGATTGTGGGTTTTGAAGAAGATCAGGTGAGTTTCGGGTGGTTTTGGGGGGAAATTCATGGTTTTGTTTTTTTTTTTTTTTTCTTGTGATCCATTTCTGTTTTGGGGTGTTTTTGAGGTGTTTTGGGGTTTCCGTTGCGTTTCGTTGAGTTCCTAATGGGTTTTATGGTGGTTGGGAGTGGACTTTGGGATTTGGAGAACATCAGGTAGGTTTAGGGGGACTTTTGGGGTGGATCAATGGCTTTTGGGGTTTTCTTTCGTTTTTTGGGGTGATCCTGTTCTTTTTTGACGTGTTTTGGGGTCTCCGATGGGTTTCGTTGGGTTTTACCTGGTCATCGTGTTGGAAAAGTGTAAACTGTGGGTTTTGGAGAACTTCAGGTAGGTTTAGGGGGATTTTTGGGGTGGATCTATGGTATTTGGGGTTTTCTTCTTTTTCGGGGGGTGATCCTGTTCTTTTTTGGGGTGTTTTTGACGTGTTTTGTGGTCTCCCTTGGGCTTCGTTGGGTTTTCCGTGGTCATCATGGTGGAAAATATTAAATTGTGGGTTTTGTAGAACATCAGGTGAGTTCAAGGTTTTTTTGGGGGTGAATCTATGGTTTTGGGGGATTTCTTCTGTTTTTTAGGGTTTTCTTCTGTTTTGGGGGTGGTCGCGATCTTTTCTGGGGTGTTTTTAATGTGTTTTGGGTTCTCCGTTGCGTTGTGTTTTGATTGTAGGGTGGTTTTGAGGTGTTTTGGGTTCTTCATTGGTTTTCGTTGGGTTCTTGTTGGTCATTATGGTGAATGGGAGTGAAATGTCGATTTGGAGAAGATCAGGTGAGTTTCGGGTGGTTTTGGGGGGAAATTCATAGTTTTTGTTTTTGTTTTTGTTTTTGTTTTTGTTTGATCCAGTTCTTTTTTGGGGTGTTTTAGACGTGTTTTGGGGTCTCCATTGGGTTTTGTTGGGTTTCCATTGGGTTTTCTCGTGTTTGGGAGTGGATTGTACCTTTAGGAGAACACCAGGTAGCTTTAAGGGTTTTTGGGGTATTAAATCACGTTTTTTCTTCTGATCCGGTTCACTTTTGGGGTGTTTTTGAGGTGTTTTGGGGTTTCCGTTGCGTTTCGTTGAGTTCCTAATGGGTTTTATGGTGGTTGGGAGTGGACTTTGGGATTTGGAGAACATCAGGTAGGTTTAGGGTGGTTTGGGGATTGGATCCGTGCTTTTTGGGGTTTTCTTTCGTTTTTGGGGGGTGATCCTGTTCTTGTTTGGTGTGTTTTTGACGTGTTTTTGCGTCTCCCTTGGGTTTCGTTGAGTTCTTGTTGGTCGGTAAGGTAAATGGGAGTGCATTTTTGGTTTTGGAGAAGATCAGGTGAGTTTAGGGTGGTTTGGGGGGGAAATTCATAGTTTTGTTTTTTTTTTTTTCTTCTTATCCAGTTCTTTTTTGTCGTGTTTTTGACGTGTTTTGGGGTTTCCGTTGGGTTTCGTTGGGTTTTCCGTGGTCATCATTGTGTAAAAGTGTAAATTGTGGGTTTTAGAGAACTTCAGGTAGATTTAGGGGGACTTTTGGTGTGGATCTATGGCTTTTGGGGTTTTCTTTCGTTTTTTTGGGGTGATCCATTTGTTTTTTGGGGTGTTTTTGACGAGTTTTGGGGTCTCCGTTGGGTTTTGTTGGGTTTCCAGTGCGTTTTCTGGTGCTTTGGAGTGGATTGTACCTTTAGGAGAACATCAGATAGGCTTAAGGGTTTTTTTGGGGTTAAATCACATATTTTCTTCTGATCCGGTTCGCTTTTGGGGTGTTTTTGAGGTGTTTTGGGTTTTCCGTTGCGTTTCGTTGAGTTCCTAATGGGTTTTATGGTGGTTGGGAGTGGACTTTGGGATTTGGAGAACATCAGGTAGGTTTAGGGTGGTTTTGGGATTGGATCCGTGCTTTTTGGGTATTTTCTTCCAGTTCTGGGGGTGATGCCGTTCTTGTTTGGGGTGTTTTTTACGTGTTTTGGGGTCTCCGTTGGGTTTTAGTTGGGTTCTTGTTGGTCATCATGGTGGAAAAGTGTAAATCGTGGCTTTTGGAGAACATCAGGTAGGTTTAGGGGGACTTTTGGGGTGGATCTATGGCTTTTGGGGTTTTCTTTCTTTTTTGGGTTTGAACCAGTTCTTTTTTGGGGTGTTTTTGACGTGTTTTGGGGTCTCCATTGGGTTTTGTTGGGTTCTCCTTGGTCGTTAAGGTAAATGGGAGTGGATTGTGGGTTTTGAAGAAGATCAGGTGAGTTTCGGGTGGTTTTGGGGGGAAATTCATGGTTTTGTTTTTTTTTTTTTTTTCTTGTGATCCATTTCTGTTTTGGGGTGTTTTTGAGGTGTTTTGGGGTTTCCGTTGCGTTTCGTTGAGTTCCTAATGGGTTTTATGGTGGTTGGGAGTGGACTTTGGGATTTGGAGAACATCAGGTAGGTTTAGGGGGACTTTTGGGGTGGATCAATGGCTTTTGGGGTTTTCTTTCGTTTTTTGGGGTGATCCTGTTCTTTTTTGACGTGTTTTGGGGTCTCCGATGGGTTTCGTTGGGTTTTACCTGGTCATCGTGTTGGAAAAGTGTAAACTGTGGGTTTTGGAGAACTTCAGGTAGGTTTAGGGGGATTTTTGGGGTGGATCTATGGTATTTGGGGTTTTCTTCTTTTTTGGGGGGTGATCCTGTTCTTTTTTGGGGTGTTTTTGACGTGTTTTGTGGTCTCCCTTGGGCTTCGTTGGGTTTTCCGTGGTCATCATGGTGGAAAATATTAAATTGTGGGTTTTGTAGAACATCAGGTGAGTTCAAGGTTTTTTTGGGGGTGAATCTATGGTTTTGGGGGATTTCTTCTGTTTTTTAGGGTTTTCTTCTGTTTTGGGGGTGGTCGCGATCTTTTCTGGGGTGTTTTTAATGTGTTTTGGGTTCTCCGTTGCGTTGTGTTTTGATTGTAGGGTGGTTTTGAGGTGTTTTGGGTTCTTCATTGGTTTTCGTTGGGTTCTTGTTGGTCATTATGGTGAATGGGAGTGAAATGTCGATTTGGAGAAGATCAGGTGAGTTTCGGGTGGTTTTGGGGGGAAATTCATAGTTTTTGTTTTTGTTTTTGTTTTTGTTTTTGTTTGATCCAGTTCTTTTTTGGGGTGTTTTAGACGTGTTTTGGGGTCTCCATTGGGTTTTGTTGGGTTTCCATTGGGTTTTCTCGTGTTTGGGAGTGGATTGTACCTTTAGGAGAACACCAGGTAGCTTTAAGGGTTTTTGGGGTATTAAATCACGTTTTTTCTTCTGATCCGGTTCACTTTTGGGGTGTTTTTGAGGTGTTTTGGGGTTTCCGTTGCGTTTCGTTGAGTTCCTAATGGGTTTTATGGTGGTTGGGAGTGGACTTTGGGATTTGGAGAACATCAGGTAGGTTTAGGGTGGTTTGGGGATTGGATCCGTGCTTTTTGGGGTTTTCTTTCGTTTTTGGGGGGTGATCCTGTTCTTGTTTGGTGTGTTTTTGACGTGTTTTTGCGTCTCCCTTGGGTTTCGTTGAGTTCTTGTTGGTCGGTAAGGTAAATGGGAGTGCATTTTTGGTTTTGGAGAAGATCAGGTGAGTTTAGGGTGGTTTGGGGGGGAAATTCATAGTTTTGTTTTTTTTTTTTTTCTTCTTATCCAGTTCTTTTTTGTCGTGTTTTTGACGTGTTTTGGGGTTTCCGTTGGGTTTCGTTGGGTTTTCCGTGGTCATCATTGTGTAAAAGTGTAAATTGTGGGTTTTAGAGAACTTCAGGTAGATTTAGGGGGACTTTTGGTGTGGATCTATGGCTTTTGGGGTTTTCTTTCGTTTTTTTGGGGTGATCCATTTGTTTTTTGGGGTGTTTTTGACGAGTTTTGGGGTCTCCGTTGGGTTTTGTTGGGTTTCCAGTGCGTTTTCTGGTGCTTTGGAGTGGATTGTACCTTTAGGAGAACATCAGATAGGCTTAAGGGTTTTTTTGGGGTTAAATCACATATTTTCTTCTGATCCGGTTCGCTTTTGGGGTGTTTTTGAGGTGTTTTGGGTTTTCCGTTGCGTTTCGTTGAGTTCCTAATGGGTTTTATGGTGGTTGGGAGTGGACTTTGGGATTTGGAGAACATCAGGTAGGTTTAGGGTGGTTTTGGGATTGGATCCGTGCTTTTTGGGTATTTTCTTCCAGTTCTGGGGGTGATGCCGTTCTTGTTTGGGGTGTTTTTTACGTGTTTTGGGGTCTCCGTTGGGTTTTAGTTGGGTTCTTGTTGGTCATCATGGTGGAAAAGTGTAAATCGTGGCTTTTGGAGAACATCAGGTAGGTTTAGGGGGACTTTTGGGGTGGATCTATGGCTTTTGGGGTTTTCTTTCTTTTTTGGGTTTGAACCAGTTCTTTTTTGGGGTGTTTTTGACGTGTTTTGGGGTCTCCATTGGGTTTTGTTGGGTTCTCCTTGGTCGTTAAGGTAAATGGGAGTGGATTGTGGGTTTTGAAGAAGATCAGGTGAGTTTCGGGTGGTTTTGGGGGGAAATTCATGGTTTTGTTTTTTTTTTTTTTTTCTTGTGATCCATTTCTGTTTTGGGGTGTTTTTGAGGTGTTTTGGGGTTTCCGTTGCGTTTCGTTGAGTTCCTAATGGGTTTTATGGTGGTTGGGAGTGGACTTTGGGATTTGGAGAACATCAGGTAGGTTTAGGGGGACTTTTGGGGTGGATCAATGGCTTTTGGGGTTTTCTTTCGTTTTTTGGGGTGATCCTGTTCTTTTTTGACGTGTTTTGGGGTCTCCGATGGGTTTCGTTGGGTTTTACCTGGTCATCGTGTTGGAAAAGTGTAAACTGTGGGTTTTGGAGAACTTCAGGTAGGTTTAGGGGGATTTTTGGGGTGGATCTATGGTATTTGGGGTTTTCTTCTTTTTTGGGGGGTGATCCTGTTCTTTTTTGGGGTGTTTTTGACGTGTTTTGTGGTCTCCCTTGGGCTTCGTTGGGTTTTCCGTGGTCATCATGGTGGAAAATATTAAATTGTGGGTTTTGTAGAACATCAGGTGAGTTCAAGGTTTTTTTGGGGGTGAATCTATGGTTTTGGGGGATTTCTTCTGTTTTTTAGGGTTTTCTTCTGTTTTGGGGGTGGTCGCGATCTTTTCTGGGGTGTTTTTAATGTGTTTTGGGTTCTCCGTTGCGTTGTGTTTTGATTGTAGGGTGGTTTTGAGGTGTTTTGGGTTCTTCATTGGTTTTCGTTGGGTTCTTGTTGGTCATTATGGTGAATGGGAGTGAAATGTCGATTTGGAGAAGATCAGGTGAGTTTCGGGTGGTTTTGGGGGGAAATTCATAGTTTTTGTTTTTGTTTTTGTTTTTGTTTTTGTTTGATCCAGTTCTTTTTTGGGGTGTTTTAGACGTGTTTTGGGGTCTCCATTGGGTTTTGTTGGGTTTCCATTGGGTTTTCTCGTGTTTGGGAGTGGATTGTACCTTTAGGAGAACACCAGGTAGCTTTAAGGGTTTTTGGGGTATTAAATCACGTTTTTTCTTCTGATCCGGTTCACTTTTGGGGTGTTTTTGAGGTGTTTTGGGGTTTCCGTTGCGTTTCGTTGAGTTCCTAATGGGTTTTATGGTGGTTGGGAGTGGACTTTGGGATTTGGAGAACATCAGGTAGGTTTAGGGTGGTTTGGGGATTGGATCCGTGCTTTTTGGGGTTTTCTTTCGTTTTTGGGGGGTGATCCTGTTCTTGTTTGGTGTGTTTTTGACGTGTTTTTGCGTCTCCCTTGGGTTTCGTTGAGTTCTTGTTGGTCGGTAAGGTAAATGGGAGTGCATTTTTGGTTTTGGAGAAGATCAGGTGAGTTTAGGGTGGTTTGGGGGGGAAATTCATAGTTTTGTTTTTTTTTTTTTTCTTCTTATCCAGTTCTTTTTTGTCGTGTTTTTGACGTGTTTTGGGGTTTCCGTTGGGTTTCGTTGGGTTTTCCGTGGTCATCATTGTGTAAAAGTGTAAATTGTGGGTTTTAGAGAACTTCAGGTAGATTTAGGGGGACTTTTGGTGTGGATCTATGGCTTTTGGGGTTTTCTTTCGTTTTTTTGGGGTGATCCATTTGTTTTTTGGGGTGTTTTTGACGAGTTTTGGGGTCTCCGTTGGGTTTTGTTGGGTTTCCATTGCGTTTTCTGGTGCTTTGGAGTGGATTGTACCTTTAGGAGAACATCAGATAGGCTTAAGGGTTTTTTTGGGGTTAAATCACATATTTTCTTCTGATCCGGTTCGCTTTTGGGGTGTTTTTGAGGTGTTTTGGGTTTTCCGTTGCGTTTCGTTGAGTTCCTAATGGGTTTTATGGTGGTTGGGAGTGGACTTTGGGATTTGGAGAACATCAGGTAGGTTTAGGGTGGTTTTGGGATTGGATCCGTGCTTTTTGGGTATTTTCTTCCAGTTCTGGGGGTGATGCCGTTCTTGTTTGGGGTGTTTTTTACGTGTTTTGGGGTCTCCGTTGGGTTTTAGTTGGGTTCTTGTTGGTCATCATGGTGGAAAAGTGTAAATCGTGGCTTTTGGAGAACATCAGGTAGGTTTAGGGGGACTTTTGGGGTGGATCTATGGCTTTTGGGGTTTTCTTTCTTTTTTGGGTTTGAACCAGTTCTTTTTTGGGGTGTTTTTGACGTGTTTTGGGGTCTCCATTGGGTTTTGTTGGGTTCTCCTTGGTCGTTAAGGTAAATGGGAGTGGATTGTGGGTTTTGAAGAAGATCAGGTGAGTTTCGGGTGGTTTTGGGGGGAAATTCATGGTTTTGTTTTTTTTTTTTTTTTCTTGTGATCCATTTCTGTTTTGGGGTGTTTTTGAGGTGTTTTGGGGTTTCCGTTGCGTTTCGTTGAGTTCCTAATGGGTTTTATGGTGGTTGGGAGTGGACTTTGGGATTTGGAGAACATCAGGTAGGTTTAGGGGGACTTTTGGGGTGGATCAATGGCTTTTGGGGTTTTCTTTCGTTTTTTGGGGTGATCCTGTTCTTTTTTGACGTGTTTTGGGGTCTCCGATGGGTTTCGTTGGGTTTTACCTGGTCATCGTGTTGGAAAAGTGTAAACTGTGGGTTTTGGAGAACTTCAGGTAGGTTTAGGGGGATTTTTGGGGTGGATCTATGGTATTTGGGGTTTTCTTCTTTTTTGGGGGGTGATCCTGTTCTTTTTTGGGGTGTTTTTGACGTGTTTTGTGGTCTCCCTTGGGCTTCGTTGGGTTTTCCGTGGTCATCATGGTGGAAAATATTAAATTGTGGGTTTTGTAGAACATCAGGTGAGTTCAAGGTTTTTTTGGGGGTGAATCTATGGTTTTGGGGGATTTCTTCTGTTTTTTAGGGTTTTCTTCTGTTTTGGGGGTGGTCGCGATCTTTTCTGGGGTGTTTTTAATGTGTTTTGGGTTCTCCGTTGCGTTGTGTTTTGATTGTAGGGTGGTTTTGAGGTGTTTTGGGTTCTTCATTGGTTTTCGTTGGGTTCTTGTTGGTCATTATGGTGAATGGGAGTGAAATGTCGATTTGGAGAAGATCAGGTGAGTTTCGGGTGGTTTTGGGGGGAAATTCATAGTTTTTGTTTTTGTTTTTGTTTTTGTTTTTGTTTGATCCAGTTCTTTTTTGGGGTGTTTTAGACGTGTTTTGGGGTCTCCATTGGGTTTTGTTGGGTTTCCATTGGGTTTTCTCGTGTTTGGGAGTGGATTGTACCTTTAGGAGAACACCAGGTAGCTTTAAGGGTTTTTGGGGTATTAAATCACGTTTTTTCTTCTGATCCGGTTCACTTTTGGGGTGTTTTTGAGGTGTTTTGGGGTTTCCGTTGCGTTTCGTTGAGTTCCTAATGGGTTTTATGGTGGTTGGGAGTGGACTTTGGGATTTGGAGAACATCAGGTAGGTTTAGGGTGGTTTGGGGATTGGATCCGTGCTTTTTGGGGTTTTCTTTCGTTTTTGGGGGGTGATCCTGTTCTTGTTTGGTGTGTTTTTGACGTGTTTTTGCGTCTCCCTTGGGTTTCGTTGAGTTCTTGTTGGTCGGTAAGGTAAATGGGAGTGCATTTTTGGTTTTGGAGAAGATCAGGTGAGTTTAGGGTGGTTTGGGGGGGAAATTCATAGTTTTGTTTTTTTTTTTTCTTCTTATCCAGTTCTTTTTTGTCGTGTTTTTGACGTGTTTTGGGGTTTCCGTTGGGTTTCGTTGGGTTTTCCGTGGTCATCATTGTGTAAAAGTGTAAATTGTGGGTTTTAGAGAACTTCAGGTAGATTTAGGGGGACTTTTGGTGTGGATCTATGGCTTTTGGGGTTTTCTTTCGTTTTTTTGGGGTGATCCATTTGTTTTTTGGGGTGTTTTTGACGAGTTTTGGGGTCTCCGTTGGGTTTTGTTGGGTTTCCATTGCGTTTTCTGGTGCTTTGGAGTGGATTGTACCTTTAGGAGAACATCAGATAGGCTTAAGGGTTTTTTTGGGGTTAAATCACATATTTTCTTCTGATCCGGTTCGCTTTTGGGGTGTTTTTGAGGTGTTTTGGGTTTTCCGTTGCGTTTCGTTGAGTTCCTAATGGGTTTTATGGTGGTTGGGAGTGGACTTTGGGATTTGGAGAACATCAGGTAGGTTTAGGGTGGTTTTGGGATTGGATCCGTGCTTTTTGGGTATTTTCTTCCAGTTCTGGGGGTGATGCCGTTCTTGTTTGGGGTGTTTTTTACGTGTTTTGGGGTCTCCGTTGGGTTTTAGTTGGGTTCTTGTTGGTCATCATGGTGGAAAAGTGTAAATCGTGGCTTTTGGAGAACATCAGGTAGGTTTAGGGGGACTTTTGGGGTGGATCTATGGCTTTTGGGGTTTTCTTTCTTTTTTGGGTTTGAACCAGTTCTTTTTTGGGGTGTTTTTGACGTGTTTTGGGGTCTCCATTGGGTTTTGTTGGGTTCTCCTTGGTCGTTAAGGTAAATGGGAGTGGATTGTGGGTTTTGAAGAAGATCAGGTGAGTTTCGGGTGGTTTTGGGGGGAAATTCATGGTTTTGTTTTTTTTTTTTTTTCTTGTGATCCATTTCTGTTTTGGGGTGTTTTTGAGGTGTTTTGGGGTTTCCGTTGCGTTTCGTTGAGTTCCTAATGGGTTTTATGGTGGTTGGGAGTGGACTTTGGGATTTGGAGAACATCAGGTAGGTTTAGGGGGACTTTTGGGGTGGATCAATGGCTTTTGGGGTTTTCTTTCGTTTTTTGGGGTGATCCTGTTCTTTTTTGACGTGTTTTGGGGTCTCCGATGGGTTTCGTTGGGTTTTACCTGGTCATCGTGTTGGAAAAGTGTAAACTGTGGGTTTTGGAGAACTTCAGGTAGGTTTAGGGGGATTTTTGGGGTGGATCTATGGTATTTGGGGTTTTCTTCTTTTTTGGGGGGTGATCCTGTTCTTTTTTGGGGTGTTTTTGACGTGTTTTGTGGTCTCCCTTGGGCTTCGTTGGGTTTTCCGTGGTCATCATGGTGGAAAATATTAAATTGTGGGTTTTGTAGAACATCAGGTGAGTTCAAGGTTTTTTTGGGGGTGAATCTATGGTTTTGGGGGATTTCTTCTGTTTTTTAGGGTTTTCTTCTGTTTTGGGGGTGGTCGCGATCTTTTCTGGGGTGTTTTTAATGTGTTTTGGGTTCTCCGTTGCGTTGTGTTTTGATTGTAGGGTGGTTTTGAGGTGTTTTGGGTTCTTCATTGGTTTTCGTTGGGTTCTTGTTGGTCATTATGGTGAATGGGAGTGAAATGTCGATTTGGAGAAGATCAGGTGAGTTTCGGGTGGTTTTGGGGGGAAATTCATAGTTTTTGTTTTTGTTTTTGTTTTTGTTTTTGTTTGATCCAGTTCTTTTTTGGGGTGTTTTAGACGTGTTTTGGGGTCTCCATTGGGTTTTGTTGGGTTTCCATTGGGTTTTCTCGTGTTTGGGAGTGGATTGTACCTTTAGGAGAACACCAGGTAGCTTTAAGGGTTTTTGGGGTATTAAATCACGTTTTTTCTTCTGATCCGGTTCACTTTTGGGGTGTTTTTGAGGTGTTTTGGGGTTTCCGTTGCGTTTCGTTGAGTTCCTAATGGGTTTTATGGTGGTTGGGAGTGGACTTTGGGATTTGGAGAACATCAGGTAGGTTTAGGGTGGTTTGGGGATTGGATCCGTGCTTTTTGGGGTTTTCTTTCGTTTTTGGGGGGTGATCCTGTTCTTGTTTGGTGTGTTTTTGACGTGTTTTTGCGTCTCCCTTGGGTTTCGTTGAGTTCTTGTTGGTCGGTAAGGTAAATGGGAGTGCATTTTTGGTTTTGGAGAAGATCAGGTGAGTTTAGGGTGGTTTGGGGGGGAAATTCATAGTTTTGTTTTTTTTTTTCTTCTTATCCAGTTCTTTTTTGTCGTGTTTTTGACGTGTTTTGGGGTTTCCGTTGGGTTTCGTTGGGTTTTCCGTGGTCATCATTGTGTAAAAGTGTAAATTGTGGGTTTTAGAGAACTTCAGGTAGATTTAGGGGGACTTTTGGTGTGGATCTATGGCTTTTGGGGTTTTCTTTCGTTTTTTTGGGGTGATCCATTTGTTTTTTGGGGTGTTTTTGACGAGTTTTGGGGTCTCCGTTGGGTTTTGTTGGGTTTCCATTGCGTTTTCTGGTGCTTTGGAGTGGATTGTACCTTTAGGAGAACATCAGATAGGCTTAAGGGTTTTTTTGGGGTTAAATCACATATTTTCTTCTGATCCGGTTCGCTTTTGGGGTGTTTTTGAGGTGTTTTGGGTTTTCCGTTGCGTTTCGTTGAGTTCCTAATGGGTTTTATGGTGGTTGGGAGTGGACTTTGGGATTTGGAGAACATCAGGTAGGTTTAGAGTGGTTTTGGGATTGGATCCGTGCTTTTTGGGTATTTTCTTCCAGTTCTGGGGGTGATGCCGTTCTTGTTTGGGGTGTTTTTTACGTGTTTTGGGGTCTCCGTTGGGTTTTAGTTGGGTTCTTGTTGGTCATCATGGTGGAAAAGTGTAAATCGTGGCTTTTGGAGAACATCAGGTAGGTTTAGGGGGACTTTTGGGGTGGATCTATGGCTTTTGGGGTTTTCTTTCTTTTTTGGGTTTGAACCAGTTCTTTTTTGGGGTGTTTTTGACGTGTTTTGGTGTCTCCATTGGGTTTTGTTGGGTTCTCCTTGGTCGTTAAGGTAAATGGGAGTGGATTGTGGGTTTTGAAGAAGATCAGGTGAGTTTCGGGTGGTTTTGGGGGGAAATTCATGGTTTTGTTTTTTTTTTTTTTTCTTGTGATCCATTTCTGTTTTGGGGTGTTTTTGAGGTGTTTTGGGGTTTCCGTTGCGTTTCGTTGAGTTCCTAATGGGTTTTATGGTGGTTGGGAGTGGACTTTGGGATTTGGAGAACATCAGGTAGGTTTAGGGGGACTTTTGGGGTGGATCAATGGCTTTTGGGGTTTTCTTTCGTTTTTTGGGGTGATCCTGTTCTTTTTTGACGTGTTTTGGGGTCTCCGATGGGTTTCGTTGGGTTTTACCTGGTCATCGTGTTGGAAAAGTGTAAACTGTGGGTTTTGGAGAACTTCAGGTAGGTTTAGGGGGATTTTTGGGGTGGATCTATGGTATTTGGGGTTTTCTTCTTTTTTGGGGGGTGATCCTGTTCTTTTTTGGGGTGTTTTTGACGTGTTTTGTGGTCTCCCTTGGGCTTCGTTGGGTTTTCCGTGGTCATCATGGTGGAAAATATTAAATTGTGGGTTTTGTAGAACATCAGGTGAGTTCAAGGTTTTTTTGGGGGTGAATCTATGGTTTTGGGGGATTTCTTCTGTTTTTTAGGGTTTTCTTCTGTTTTGGGGGTGGTCGCGATCTTTTCTGGGGTGTTTTTAATGTGTTTTGGGTTCTCCGTTGCGTTGTGTTTTGATTGTAGGGTGGTTTTGAGGTGTTTTGGGTTCTTCATTGGTTTTCGTTGGGTTCTTGTTGGTCATTATGGTGAATGGGAGTGAAATGTCGATTTGGAGAAGATCAGGTGAGTTTCGGGTGGTTTTGGGGGGAAATTCATAGTTTTTGTTTTTGTTTTTGTTTTTGTTTGATCCAGTTCTTTTTTGGGGTGTTTTAGACGTGTTTTGGGGTCTCCATTGGGTTTTGTTGGGTTTCCATTGGGTTTTCTCGTGTTTGGGAGTGGATTGTACCTTTAGGAGAACACCAGGTAGCTTTAAGGGTTTTTGGGGTATTAAATCACGTTTTTTCTTCTGATCCGGTTCACTTTTGGGGTGTTTTTGAGGTGTTTTGGGGTTTCCGTTGCGTTTCGTTGAGTTCCTAATGGGTTTTATGGTGGTTGGGAGTGGACTTTGGGATTTGGAGAACATCAGGTAGGTTTAGGGTGGTTTGGGGATTGGATCCGTGCTTTTTGGGGTTTTCTTTCGTTTTTGGGGGGTGATCCTGTTCTTGTTTGGTGTGTTTTTGACGTGTTTTTGCGTCTCCCTTGGGTTTCGTTGAGTTCTTGTTGGTCGGTAAGGTAAATGGGAGTGCATTTTTGGTTTTGGAGAAGATCAGGTGAGTTTAGGGTGGTTTGGGGGGGAAATTCATAGTTTTGTTTTTTTTTTTTTTCTTCTTATCCAGTTCTTTTTTGTCGTGTTTTTGACGTGTTTTGGGGTTTCCGTTGGGTTTCGTTGGGTTTTCCGTGGTCATCATTGTGTAAAAGTGTAAATTGTGGGTTTTAGAGAACTTCAGGTAGATTTAGGGGGACTTTTGGTGTGGATCTATGGCTTTTGGGGTTTTCTTTCGTTTTTTTGGGGTGATCCATTTGTTTTTTGGGGTGTTTTTGACGAGTTTTGGGGTCTCCGTTGGGTTTTGTTGGGTTTCCATTGCGTTTTCTGGTGCTTTGGAGTGGATTGTACCTTTAGGAGAACATCAGATAGGCTTAAGGGTTTTTTTGGGGTTAAATCACATATTTTCTTCTGATCCGGTTCGCTTTTGGGGTGTTTTTGAGGTGTTTTGGGTTTTCCGTTGCGTTTCGTTGAGTTCCTAATGGGTTTTATGGTGGTTGGGAGTGGACTTTGGGATTTGGAGAACATCAGGTAGGTTTAGGGTGGTTTTGGGATTGGATCCGTGCTTTTTGGGTATTTTCTTCCAGTTCTGGGGGTGATGCCGTTCTTGTTTGGGGTGTTTTTTACGTGTTTTGGGGTCTCCGTTGGGTTTTAGTTGGGTTCTTGTTGGTCATCATGGTGGAAAAGTGTAAATCGTGGCTTTTGGAGAACATCAGGTAGGTTTAGGGGGACTTTTGGGGTGGATCTATGGCTTTTGGGGTTTTCTTTCTTTTTTGGGTTTGAACCAGTTCTTTTTTGGGGTGTTTTTGACGTGTTTTGGGGTCTCCATTGGGTTTTGTTGGGTTCTGCTTGGTCGTTAAGGTAAATGGGAGTGGATTGTGGGTTTTGAAGAAGATCAGGTGAGTTTCGGGTGGTTTTGGGGGGAAATTCATGGTTTTGTTTTTTTTTTTTTTTCTTGTGATCCATTTCTGTTTTGGGGTGTTTTTGAGGTGTTTTGGGGTTTCCGTTGCGTTTCGTTGAGTTCCTAATGGGTTTTATGGTGGTTGGGAGTGGACTTTGGGATTTGGAGAACATCAGGTAGGTTTAGGGGGACTTTTGGGGTGGATCAATGGCTTTTGGGGTTTTCTTTCGTTTTTTGGGGTGATCCTGTTCTTTTTTGACGTGTTTTGGGGTCTCCGATGGGTTTCGTTGGGTTTTACCTGGTCATCGTGTTGGAAAAGTGTAAACTGTGGGTTTTGGAGAACTTCAGGTAGGTTTAGGGGGATTTTTGGGGTGGATCTATGGTATTTGGGGTTTTCTTCTTTTTTGGGGGGTGATCCTGTTCTTTTTTGGGGTGTTTTTGACGTGTTTTGTGGTCTCCCTTGGGCTTCGTTGGGTTTTCCGTGGTCATCATGGTGGAAAATATTAAATTGTGGGTTTTGTAGAACATCAGGTGAGTTCAAGGTTTTTTTGGGGGTGAATCTATGGTTTTGGGGGATTTCTTCTGTTTTTTAGGGTTTTCTTCTGTTTTGGGGGTGGTCGCGATCTTTTCTGGGGTGTTTTTAATGTGTTTTGGGTTCTCCGTTGCGTTGTGTTTTGATTGTAGGGTGGTTTTGAGGTGTTTTGGGTTCTTCATTGGTTTTCGTTGGGTTCTTGTTGGTCATTATGGTGAATGGGAGTGAAATGTCGATTTGGAGAAGATCAGGTGAGTTTCGGGTGGTTTTGGGGGGAAATTCATAGTTTTTGTTTTTGTTTTTGTTTTTGTTTTTGTTTTTGTTTGATCCAGTTCTTTTTTGGGGTGTTTTAGACGTGTTTTGGGGTCTCCATTGGGTTTTGTTGGGTTTCCATTGGGTTTTCTCGTGTTTGGGAGTGGATTGTACCTTTAGGAGAACACCAGGTAGCTTTAAGGGTTTTTGGGGTATTAAATCACGTTTTTTCTTCTGATCCGGTTCACTTTTGGGGTGTTTTTGAGGTGTTTTGGGGTTTCCGTTGCGTTTCGTTGAGTTCCTAATGGGTTTTATGGTGGTTGGGAGTGGACTTTGGGATTTGGAGAACATCAGGTAGGTTTAGGGTGGTTTGGGGATTGGATCCGTGCTTTTTGGGGTTTTCTTTCGTTTTTGGGGGGTGATCCTGTTCTTGTTTGGTGTGTTTTTGACGTGTTTTTGCGTCTCCCTTGGGTTTCGTTGAGTTCTTGTTGGTCGGTAAGGTAAATGGGAGTGCATTTTTGGTTTTGGAGAAGATCAGGTGAGTTTAGGGTGGTTTGGGGGGGAAATTCATAGTTTTGTTTTTTTTTTTTTTCTTCTTATCCAGTTCTTTTTTGTCGTGTTTTTGACGTGTTTTGGGGTTTCCGTTGGGTTTCGTTGGGTTTTCCGTGGTCATCATTGTGTAAAAGTGTAAATTGTGGGTTTTAGAGAACTTCAGGTAGATTTAGGGGGACTTTTGGTGTGGATCTATGGCTTTTGGGGTTTTCTTTCGTTTTTTTGGGGTGATCCATTTGTTTTTTGGGGTGTTTTTGACGAGTTTTGGGGTCTCCGTTGGGTTTTGTTGGGTTTCCATTGCGTTTTCTGGTGCTTTGGAGTGGATTGTACCTTTAGGAGAACATCAGATAGGCTTAAGGGTTTTTTTGGGGTTAAATCACATATTTTCTTCTGATCCGGTTCGCTTTTGGGGTGTTTTTGAGGTGTTTTGGGTTTTCCGTTGCGTTTCGTTGAGTTCCTAATGGGTTTTATGGTGGTTGGGAGTGGACTTTGGGATTTGGAGAACATCAGGTAGGTTTAGGGTGGTTTTGGGATTGGATCCGTGCTTTTTGGGTATTTTCTTCCAGTTCTGGGGGTGATGCCGTTCTTGTTTGGGGTGTTTTTTACGTGTTTTGGGGTCTCCGTTGGGTTTTAGTTGGGTTCTTGTTGGTCATCATGGTGGAAAAGTGTAAATCGTGGCTTTTGGAGAACATCAGGTAGGTTTAGGGGGACTTTTGGGGTGGATCTATGGCTTTTGGGGTTTTCTTTCTTTTTTGGGTTTGAACCAGTTCTTTTTTGGGGTGTTTTTGACGTGTTTTGGGGTCTCCATTGGGTTTTGTTGGGTTCTCCTTGGTCGTTAAGGTAAATGGGAGTGGATTGTGGGTTTTGAAGAAGATCAGGTGAGTTTCGGGTGGTTTTGGGGGAAATTCATGGTTTTGTTTTTTTTTTTTTTTCTTGTGATCCATTTCTGTTTTGGGGTGTTTTTGAGGTGTTTTGGGGTTTCCGTTGCGTTTCGTTGAGTTCCTAATGGGTTTTATGGTGGTTGGGAGTGGACTTTGGGATTTGGAGAACATCAGGTAGGTTTAGGGGGACTTTTGGGGGTGGATCAATGGCTTTTGGGGTTTTCTTTCGTTTTTTGGGGTGATCCTGTTCTTTTTTGACGTGTTTTGGGGTCTCCGATGGGTTTCGTTGGGTTTTACCTGGTCATCGTGTTGGAAAAGTGTAAACTGTGGGTTTTGGAGAACTTCAGGTAGGTTTAGGGGGATTTTTGGGTGGATCTATGGTATTTGGGGTTTTCTTCTTTTTCGGGGGGTGATCCTGTTCTTTTTTGGGGTGTTTTTGACGTGTTTTGTGGTCTCCCTTGGGCTTCGTTGGGTTTTCCGTGGTCATCATGGTGGAAAATATTAAATTGTGGGTTTTGTAGAACATCAGGTGAGTTCAAGGTTTTTTTGGGGGTGAATCTATGGTTTTGGGGGATTTCTTCTGTTTTTTAGGGTTTTCTTCTGTTTTGGGGGTGGTCGCGATCTTTTCTGGGGTGTTTTTAATGTGTTTTGGGTTCTCCGTTGCGTTGTGTTTTGATTGTAGGGTGGTTTTGAGGTGTTTTGGGTTCTTCATTGGTTTTCGTTGGGTTCTTGTTGGTCATTATGGTGAATGGGAGTGAAATGTCGATTTGGAGAAGATCAGGTGAGTTTCGGGTGGTTTTGGGGGGAAATTCATAGTTTTTGTTTTTGTTTTTGTTTTTGTTTGATCCAGTTCTTTTTTGGGGTGTTTTAGACGTGTTTTGGGTCTCCATTGGGTTTTGTTGGGTTTCCATTGGGTTTTCTCGTGTTTGGGAGTGGATTGTACCTTTAGGAGAACACCAGGTAGCTTTAAGGGTTTTTGGGGTATTAAATCACGTTTTTTCTTCTGATCCGGTTCACTTTTGGGGTGTTTTTGAGGTGTTTTGGGGTTTCCGTTGCGTTTCGTTGAGTTCCTAATGGGTTTTATGGTGGTTGGGAGTGGACTTTGGGATTTGGAGAACATCAGGTAGGTTTAGGGTGGTTTGGGGATTGGATCCGTGCTTTTTGGGGTTTTCTTTCGTTTTTGGGGGGTGATCCTGTTCTTGTTTGGTGTGTTTTTGACGTGTTTTTGCGTCTCCCTTGGGTTTCGTTGAGTTCTTGTTGGTCGGTAAGGTAAATGGGAGTGCATTTTTGGTTTTGGAGAAGATCAGGTGAGTTTAGGGTGGTTTGGGGGGGAAATTCATAGTTTTTTTTTTTTTTTTTTTTTTTTCTTATCCAGTTCTTTTTTGTGGTGTTTTTGACGTGTTTTGGGGTTTCCGTTGGGTTTCGTTGGGTTTTCCGTGGTCATCATTGTGTAAAAGTGTAAATTGTGGGTTTTAGAGAACTTCAGGTAGATTTAGGGGGACTTTTGGTGTGGATCTATGGCTTTTGGGGTTTTCTTTCGTTTTTTTGGGGTGATCCATTTGTTTTTTGGGGTGTTTTTGACGAGTTTTGGGGTCTCCGTTGGGTTTTGTTGGGTTTCCATTGCGTTTTCTGGTGCTTTGGAGTGGATTGTACCTTTAGGAGAACATCAGATAGGCTTAAGGGTTTTTTTGGGGTTAAATCACATATTTTCTTCTGATCCGGTTCGCTTTTGGGGTGTTTTTGAGGTGTTTTGGGTTTTCCGTTGCGTTTCGTTGAGTTCCTAATGGGTTTTATGGTGGTTGGGAGTGGACTTTGGGATTTGGAGAACATCAGGTAGGTTTAGGGTGGTTTTGGATTGGATCCGTGCTTTTTGGGTATTTTCTTCCAGTTCTGGGGGTGATGCCGTTCTTGTTTGGGGTGTTTTTTACGTGTTTTGGGGTCTCCGTTGGGTTTTAGTTGGGTTCTTGTTGGTCATCATGGTGGAAAAGTGTAAATCGTGGCT
>NW_028137072.1:27500-30000 GCF_965140915.1 Aythya marila | reverse complement strand
GGGTTAGTGTTCTCTTAGGGTTAGAGTTAGGGTTAGGGATAGACTTAGGGATAGGGTTAGGTTTGGGGTTAGGGTTAGGGTTAGGGTTAGGGTTAGTGTTCTCTTAGGCTTCGTGTTAGTGTTAGGGTTATGGTTAGGGTTAGGTAAGGGTTAGGGTTAGGGTTAGGGTTAGTGTTCTCTCAGGGTTAGGGTTAGGGTTAGGGTTAGGGTTAGGGTTCTCTTAGGGTTAGGGTTAAGGTTAAGGTTAGGGTTAGGGTTAGGGTTAGGGTTAGGGTTAGTGTTCTGTTAGGGTTAGGGTTAGGGTTAGGGATAGGCTTAGGGTTAGGGTTAGTGTTAGGGTTATGGTTAGGGTTATGGTTAGGGTTAGGGTTAACGTTAGGGTTAGGGTTAGGGTTAGGGTTAGCGTTAGGGTTAGAGTTAGGGTTAGTGTTACGGTTAGGGTTAGGGTTAGGGTTAGGGTTTGGGTTAGGTTTAGGGTTAGGGTTAGGGTTAGTTTTAGGTTTAGGTTTAGGATTAGCGTTAGGGTTAGGGTTAGGGTTAGGGTTCTCTTAGGGTTAGGGTTAGGGTTAGGGTTAGGTTTAGTGTTCTCTTAGGGTTAGTGTTAAGGTTAGGGTTAGGGTTAGGTTTAGGGTAAGGGTTAGGGTTAGGGTTAAGGTTAGGGTTAGGGTTAGGGTTAAGGTTACGATTAGGGTTAGGTTTAGGGTTAGGGTTAGAGTTAGGCTTAAGGTTTAGGGTTAGGTTTAGGGTTAGTGATCTCTTAGGTTTAGGTTTAGGGTTAGGGTAAGGGTTATGGTTAGGGTTAGGGTTAGGGGTAGGGTTAGGTTTAGGGTTCTGTGAGGGTTTGGGTTAGGGTTAGGGTTAGTGTTCTCTTAGGGTTAGGGTTAGGGTTAGGGTTAGGTTTAGGGTTAGGGTTAGGGTTAGGGTTGGGGTTAGGGTTAGGGTTAGGGTTAGGGCTCGGGTTAGGGTTACGGTTAGGATTAGGGTTAGGGTTAGGGTTAGGGTTAGGGTTAGTGTTCTCTTAGGGTTAGGGTTACGGTTAGGTATAGGGTTAGGGTTAAGGTTAGGGTTAGTGTTATGGTTAGGGTTACGGTTAGCTTTAGGGTTAGGGTTAGGGTTAGGGTTAGGGTTAAGGTTAGGTTTAGGGTTATGGTTAGGGTTATGGTTAGTGTTCTCTTAGGGTTAGGGTTAGGGTTATTGATAGGGTTAGGGTTAGGGTTAGGGTTAGGGTTATGGTTTGGGTTAGGGTAAGGGTTAGGGGTTAGGGTTAGGGTTAGGGTTAGTGTTAGGGTTAGGGTTAAGGTTAGGGTAAGGGTTAGGGTAAGGGTTAGGGTTAGGCTTAGGTTTAGGCTTAGGTTTAGGCTTAGGCTTAGGCTTAGGCTTAGGCTTAGGCTTAGGCTTAGGCTTAGGGTTAGGGTTAGGGTTTGGGTTAGTGTTAGGGTTAGGGTTAGGATTCTCTTAGGGTTAGGGTTAGGATTAGGGTTAGTGTTAGGGTTCTCTTAGGGTTAGGGTTAGGGTTAGGGTTAGGTTTAGTGTTAGGTTTAGGTTTAGGGTTAGGGTTAGGGTAAGGGTTAGGGTTAGGGTTAACGTTAGGGTTAGGGTTAGGGTTAACGTTAGGGTTAGGGTTAGGTTTAGGGTTAGGGTTAGGGTTAGGGTTAGGGTTAGGGTTCTCTTAGGGTTAGGGTTAGGTTTAGGGTTAGGGTTAGGGTTAGGGCTAGGGTTAGGGTTAGGTTTAGGGTTAGGGTTAACGTTAGGGTTAGTGTTAGGGTTAACGTTAGGGTTAGTGTTAGGTTTAGGGTTAGGGTTAGGGTTAGGGTTAGGGTTTGTGTTCTCTTAGGGTTAGGGTTAGGGTTAGGTTTAGAGTTAGGGTTAGGGTTAGGGTTAGGTTTAGGGTTAGGGTTAGTGTTAGTGTTCTCTTAGGGTTAGGGTTAGGGTTAAGGTTAGGATTTGGATTAGGGTTATGCTTAGGGTTACGGTTCGGGTTCGGTTTAGCGTTAGGGTAGGGTTAGGGTTAGGGTTAAGTTTAGGGTTAGGATTAAGGTTAGTGTTAGGGTTAGGGTTAGGGTTAGGGTTAGAGTTAGAGAAAGGGTTACGGTTAGGGTTAGGTTTAAGGTTAGTGTTAGGGTTAGGGTTAGGGTAAAAGTCAGGGTAAGGGTTAGGGTTAGGGTTAGGGTTAGGGTTAGGGTTAGGGTTAGGGTTAGGGTTAGGGTTAGGGTTATTGTTACGGTTAGCGTTACGGTTAGCGTTAGGGTTAGGGTTAGGTTTAGGGTTAGTGATCTCTTAGGTTTACGTTTAGGGTTAGGGTTAGGGTTAGGGTTATTGTTAGGGTTAGGGTTAGTGATCTCTTAGGGTTAGGGTTAGGGTTATTGATAGGGTTAGGGTTAGGTTTAGGGTTAGGGTTAGGGTTAGGGTTAGCGGTTAGGGTTAGGGTTAGGGTTAGGGTTAGGGTTAGGGTTAGGATTAGGTTTAGGGTGAGGCTTAAGCTTAGGCTTAGGCTTAGGGT
>NW_028137073.1:0-31543 GCF_965140915.1 Aythya marila | reverse complement strand
TCCATGTTTACTTCTCCACTTTGAAAAAAGCATATAATAGCAGCTTTTTTTTTTTCTTCTTCCTGAGGTTCATGTGGTTGCAAAATAAACAGATGTTTGGAAAGAGAGGAGGGAAATGTATACATTTTAAATGTTTAAAATATAAAATATACCCAGTCACCAGTGATTAACAAGCATAACAAAGGGTGATAAGGAAACAGAAGATATCAGAAGTCACTCACTGGCTTTGGTAATTTTTTTTTGTTTGGTTTGGTTTATTTATTATTATTATTTTTATTTTTATTTTCTACTGTAAAATGTCTGGCATTGCCAAAAATAAAAAAATAAAACCTGCTTTGAAAACCAGACATCTGTTTTCAGAGCCTTTGAGACTGAAAGCGTGAAATGTAGGAAACATAAGAAAAGACCCTAGCAAAGAGTGCATCCCCCCTCAGAACATGAAAAGCTACAAGAAAATCAAATCAAAACAAATATGAGAAACAATTTTATGAACCAAGGTTCCTCTTTAAAGCAAATAGTTTGTGTAGAATGGATGAGAACTTCAGTTTTCAAACCTGAGCTTGCTCATTGTGATTCCCAAAGGCCTTCTCAAGGGACTCCCAGCTCAGAATCTCCTGTGTGGCTGCATGAAGTCTTTAAGTCTTCTTCCATGCAATCACATTCCTACATCACTGTCCTGTCTAAGCATTGTGTAATGGGGCATTAATTGCAGTGATTAGGATTGATCACCTTATTTCCCCTCTCTTTCTCTCATACAATAAGGAAGCAGAAATAACAAGCCAAGGATGATGATCCCAGTGCAGACTCCTGTTTCAAATCTTGTCCAGTGTAACAAATCCACTAGAAATTTGTATCTGGGATCCAGATGGATATGCAGCTGGCATGATTGATGTAGGTCCAATGATGATCATGATCACCTACTGAAAAGAAAACCAGCAATGGCTGTGCCATTCATTTATTTTCTTTGCAAGGTGTTGAACTTACTCTGATGGATCTTTGAGGACTTGGTGCAAAACCCTGCAGGAGTCTACAGGCTTCCACTGTCTTTGGAACAAGAACTAAGGCAGTTGCACATTTCTGTGACCAGTTATTGACATTCTTGTCACATATGCCTTCACTCAGTCTTTTCCTAAGTTACTATTTTAATGCATACTGACTTGAATTGTCAGATTCCTTTCCTTGGAATTAATTTTTTGCTTGATTTTCCTCCCTTGAGTGGACCCAATTCCTATATGCAACATGCAGTTTTGCAGACATTAAACATGTGGCCAATCCTTTTTTTATTGTACAAAGTAAGCATACAGGTAAGAAGAGTTGTTCATGTTTGCAGGACAGCCCCACAATTCTGTTTTTCTTGCTGCCCTATTAATTCCTTAAATCATTACACTGTTTAACTGAATAATAAATGTTTCACCAAGTTTCTACTTTTTCCACAGCACACTGGTTCAATGATATGGCCAGTTACTGTTTTAATATTTAATTTATAATTATGTAGTTATTCTTTTTAAGCAGTTTTACTGCTCTTGAAGATTCAGGCTTGACTAAACAGAAGTGGAATTTGCTGCACTGAAAAGACCATGCTATTAAAAAGCTGAAGAATTAGCTTTTCCAAAAAACAGTGGTGTGAAAGCTTGAACAGGAAAAGATGATTTCAGCTTTTACCTGATTACCTGAATATTTGATACATTTAACAAGAAGACACTATGCATTTAATGAGTATGCTCCTCCTCAGTTTGAACACCACCACATCTGTCTGCTGTTGTGTCTGTCCTTTCAGACCTCAGCCGGCTACTATATTTTTCCACTTCACTTGACTAAAATACCTGATGATATTTAGATATCTAAAGTTTTATGTGAACTTTCCCTTAACTAAGTTGGCTATACAGGCAATGAAGATAGATATGTGTGTTTGAGGCCAGAAGAAGATTGCTTTATTCACCAAACACTCGAAACCAAGACTGGGAAAACATTACCCTCTGACTTCTTCCAAATGTCCTCCTCTCTAATGGGTATCCACCTTGGACCCTATCTGAGGAAGGTTAATCTACTGAACACCTAATGTACAGATGTAAATTTGAAGTCACGCTTAGGCTGGGTCTTAAATAAAGCATATCAAAGAAGCTTTCTTAGATCAAAATCATCCCTATCTACTAAAGGATGGTGACTTTCACCTTCAAACAGCAAACTTTCCAGGTGCTTTGCATGTTTTATTGATATTTGTTTGTTTATCATGGAAGTTGCTCCCCTGAGAAACACCATGCCTATTTAAGATAGGCCACTGAATAAATCTCTATTAACAAAATGGTGAAAACATCCAGATTAGATCTCAGTTAGAGGAAAAAATAATAATAAAAATAATTTTACTTTATTAGTAAGATGTGAATCAGCTCTGATAGAACTGTAAGTATTTCCCTTTTAAACCATTATTCTTAGCAGTTTTGTGCAAATTTGGTATGTGAAACATCTTAGAAGAAAATCTGAATCCAATGCTGCCTGCATTCACTACTTATCAATTACACTACCACAGATTTTGAATGCTCTCTGCTTCCCATCCACTGACAAGAATACAGGAATATGTATGCACAGAATTTATATTTTATAGCGATGAGCAGAATAATTAAAGGAAAAATAGAACTTGCTGGAGACAAGGTCAGTGAGGATGTGGGGACAGAAAATCCTTAAGGTTAGACTTATCCTGCTTCCTTGTGCAAACAGAAGAAACATAAATCTGGCAGCTGCCTCCCAGAGGAGTTTGGAGGAAGCATGATACGGTCTGCAGGTCAGCCAGGAGCATAGATGATACCTCTGTTGAACTACATAGGCTTTGACAATATTAAAATATAAAGCTCCTGGAAAAGCTACTTCTTCATCCCGTCACAAACTAGTGAGATCTGAGGGTCAGATTCTTAACCTAAGTAAATTGTTCACATTGTAGTCTGATAGTGATTTGCACCCTTAAAAATCTGACACAATTTTGTCTTCATCAGTTGTTGCTCAGTAATAATTTACGAGTTTATGTTGTACTAGAAGTTTGCCTCTTTGGCTTACTCTCCCTTTACCTTAATTAACAGGAAATGTATATTAGCTATCCATATAAAAACATGAGTTATATATATATAAAATAAAAGTTGGAATGTTTTTCTTAAAAAATATACGTCTTTACAAATAGGAAATATACATATGCATGTGTAATACTGCATATTTAAAACTTATTAAAACTGTAATTTTTACATGCATGATTAATTGTTTTCAAGTGGAAATCTACCTCAAGTAGTTTAGGGTTAGAAAACTGGGCTTCAAAGGAATTTGGTATGCCTTCTTCACCTTTGAGATTCAAACACTGGAGCCAGAATTGAAAACCAAGGTATTTCAGGTGTCTGCATTTAAAAGACTTTGTTTATGTTAAGGCTTAGGTCACCTTAACAGGTATGTTTTAATGAAAACATTACCTCTTGGTGACCTTTGGGATTTGAAGGTGAAAATGCAGTCACTGGAAAAAGGAATCCTAATTGTCATGGATGAAATCTTCAGCATTAAAGACATTGTTTCTCATCCTTGTGAATGACAGTGCAACAATAATTTTGCTTACTTTAAAGAGCAGGGGACAGGGTGGCCTCTGATGAGTTGTCTTCTCTAGAAAACACAATTCCAAAACATTAACAGAATTAAGCAATGGCTTAAAAATAGTTCAGGACAGACCCTTAAAATGAGTGTGTTAGATATTTTGCTATATAAGTGAACCTTGACCTGTGTCACTCAAATATGAATACAGGAGTTTGTGTTTATATTCGTGTTTTACAGGGCATTACCTAGTTGTTCCTGATTTATTTTATTCCTGTTTCTTCAAGGAATAATATCCAGTCATTACAATGAAATAAGGTAAAGTCACATAGTAATAACACACTTTCTGTAAGCATAGTAATTTATAAATTATGTCAGACATCTGGGACAGAGGTTCTTTATGTCAAATATTAAATCTATTTAGCAGTTTATTCATAACATATTTGCAACTTCAAAAAGAAAGGAAGAAAGGAGAGAGAGCGGGGGTTTTCCTACATTTTTTGCATTAATGAAACTGACAGCCCTTGTGCATTTTCAATAAGTCAATTGAAGTAAATGACTTTTTACAACCCTTATTAACTTCAGTTGTCACTGGGATGTCATCAACAAGATATTCATTGCATTTCCAACTGGATCTTTTAAGTACAATAACATCAAAATTGCTGAAATCCAAAACTCTATTTTTTCTTGCAGGGGACAGGGAGGGTGGAAAGAATCTGTCGGTTTCCAAAATTCAGGTCAAGGCAAAGCGGGAGGGAAAAAAAGCTAATGTTTCAAAATCATCATTTTACACTAGTTTAAAAGCCTGAGTGATGAGCGAAATACATCATATTTCCACTCAAGTCTTGTGCCGTCTGAACAGAAAGATGGGTTTGTGAGCCCTTCTCAAGTTACTTATCTAAAACAAAATCCAAAACAAAACAGGACTCAGAAACACATATCTCCCGGTGTTTGAGGGAACACTGTTGTGGGAGGTGAGCAAACAGAGACTGCATTTCTCCCTGAACCCAAGCTCACTTTGTCAAGGCATTTCTCAGCTTGGCAAAGAGCCAGCCCCAAGCTGGAAGTGGCACAGACCCATTAGTGCTGTTGAAAAGCATACTGTGGACACCAGGGATATGTCTGCATCATCAAACTCACAGCTCCCCTCAGCACAGCTCTGGAATAGTTCACTTCAGGGACTGCTCTAAAGAAGCAGTATGGATAAGATCACAGCAGCTTTGGATGTCTCGTCTCCAACGCCATTTCAGCAGGTCTTTGACCTGGATATCATGCCATGATGCCATGACAATAACCTTGGGTAGCTACAACACCCTGTCCACCTCTGAGGTTGTGTCCTCAGATCTTTTTGAGCAGTGTGATGTTACAATTTCTACGCATGCAAAAATAATTGGGCTACCATGGTTCCTCATCAAAGGAAACGTGGGCCATGGACAGTGTAGCATGGGCGTTTGTAGCCCATTGGGTGAAGACTAGTTTGAGCAGCATGGACAAAGTTCTCACTGTATCCCCCAGCCTGGGACAGGGATGGGTCTGTGGAGTGAATGATACTTGCACTATGGATGCTGTCAGTAATGGGGTGGATGGCTATATCTCTCCTACTGGTGGCTGGTGTATCTCTCCTACACCAGCCCCGTATTGCTGCTCTGATGTGCAAAGCCACCCTTCTCTGTGGATGTGGCCATGAGTAGATACCAGTATGGCACATGGGTGCCAAAGTAAAGGATAATACAGTTCACCATGGCTCCTGTGTATGAAAACTAGCTAAAATGGGTCATTATTTTGGTGTATATTCCATCTCTTCTGTTGCCCTCAGCAGTCCTCTCTGACTTTTCAATGTTGTCACACACAGAGTAACTGTCTACAGTGACTCTCCAGTAGGAATTCCTAAAACCATATTTATAGTTGCTAAAAATAGGATAAATAACCAAGCTTTACAGGACACTTTTCTGGTGCAAACTTGAGGCCATTGGTATTTCCTCAGTAGATCACGGATGTGCAGATATGTTAAGTGATTCCAGGCATGTATATGTGATCTAATTTGAAGCAGGAATACTATCCAGTCCCTCTTTCTTCCCTATTCCAAATAGGTCTAATTTGAATGTCACCAGAACAGAAGAACAGTAGGAAGTGCTACAGGGATATTTTGAAGAAAATGGGTGAGGGATGGATGAGCCATGAAGAGTGATCCTAATGGGTACAGAGGTCTAATGGACAAGGCTGGGGTGGGGTGGAAAAGCAAAAGAATCCCCCAGTATAAGGAACGTAAAGGTTGGTCTGCAAATAATTTTGTGCATGAAGCCATGGTTTTGTCCCGTGTCCACTCCCCCTTGCAGACTGAGGTCATTTTGTCCGTCTGCAGTCCCTCTATACGGTTCCTGTTCCACCTGAAACCATCTTGTGGGTGAGACAGTCTTTCTGCTTCAGTTTCTTGATCTGGAAAATGATCTTGTTTTCTAAACAGTTTCTGGGTCCTGAATGAATGCCTGCTTCTGCCATTATAGCTTTGACACCAGGAATAGGCAAGGTTCTTGCACTGTGAGTCATGGAAAGTAAAAGTCAGAGACTGTTCCTGCAAGGAGAACTGAAAGGAGGTGAAAAGGTAAAAGAACAGCTCAGACAAGGTTAAGATGTACCTACAGCATGTTTAGCTTGAAAGCAGCTTCCTCAGGCATTGCTGACAGCAGGGGGTTTAGCAGTTACAACTTTGCTCCTCCAGTATGTTTTACAATCCGGGCTTTTCTCTACGCTCTCCTGCATGCACTATGCCAACAAATTAGCTGGAATTAGCTCAGAAGTATCCATACACAGTGTAGTCATACCTTGTCCTGCTCTAAGTCACAGGAATGGAAAATATCTACAGCTACTTCCTGGAATGGGAAAAATAGCTTTCCCCAGTTCATTAAGGTCAGGACACTGCTGGAAGCTTAAAGAGGCAGGAAGTTTTAACTTTGAAATGTCTTTATACAAGGGAAAAGAGTTCTTTGTGTTTGGCTGAAGAACAACAAAAGTCTTTGCTTTAATAGCCTTCTAATAATATGTAATATTATATAAATTTGGCTAGCAAAATGCACCACAAATTGCTTTTATGTAGCACTTGAGACAAACATTATAAGGAAGGAAGTCCAGTGTTTGGCCAAATATGCAATTAGCTGCCACCTAAAGCAGGGTTTGAGAGCAGTGTATTATCTTTTCAGATTTAAAGAGGTTGCAGTAAAAAATAGGAAGCCATAACTAACAAGGAAAAATAATAATAATAATAATAATAATAATAATAATAATAATAATAATAATAATAATTGTGTTGAAATTCCTCACAAGGCACAAATCATTGTGCTTCCCAGATCTAAAGAAGCAGGGACGTAAAAATAACAAACCATCTGAGCTTGTTTGAAATCAGGCTGGATCTTACAGGAAAAAAAGGAAAAACTGAGTGACCACATGAAGTCGTATGGTGGTAGCCTGGGCAGAACTGCCTCCTTCAAGTGATTTCCATGATAGCAAGTTCATAAGTGCAGCCATTCTCTTTGTTGCCTTTCAAGTCAATTGTAATACTCCTGGAGGCTTCAGCAGCATTTGACTTTGTCTTTCATTCGAATCCACCAGCAATTTTGCCATCAGCCTTGGTGTAAACAAGATCAGGATCTAAATCACTGGGGGAGGTTTTCAGCCTGTATAAATTGCCTTCAATTTCACTTTCAAGGTGCAACAGTTTACACCATTGAGTTATGACAGTTCTGCCTTGGAGGTAGTATAAATTGCCCCATACAACTATGGCATTTTTTATCTGCATAAGATCTGCCCCTTGTTTTAGAAACTATCTATGCAGGTGGAGTTTGCGGTCATAATGCATTAAGCACATCTTTCCCTTCAATTGAAACCAGCAGGGTTTTTGTCATTCACACGAGCAAAGATATTGCTCTTAATCAAGTCATTGAAGAAGATCTATGTGCTTCAAAAGAGAAAAAAAAATAACAATCTATATAAATACTTTTGAAAAATATTCTGCCCTTTATTTACTGGTGATATGGTTACAGGTAGAAAGAGGGCAAGTTTTTTAAATGATTGTATATTAAAAAAAAAAAAAAAGAGAGAATAATAACAAAAATATCTTCCAAGAAACAGATTTTGAAAAATAAATAAATATAAAAGGGAAACTCAAATAGTCATATGACAAAGAAGACTTCTGCTTACAAGAATAGAAGGCTGGTATTAGACAAATTTCACTGAATAGATTTACAAATATGATGTAACTTTCACAAGCCAGATTTTGTATCTTGACAAAGATAAGTTTAAGAAAATACCTTGTACACAGGCACATATATACATAAATACACATATATATTGTATATTGGGCTTGTTTATTGCTCCAGAAAATTTATTGAAAGAGATTATGTGTCTCATATTTTCTCTGTTTAAAAATAGAGCATTTGTACGTGTTTTTCATTAGCTTGTTATAGGATTATCTTAATCCTGTCCAAAATATTTTACCACTTCCCCATAGTAAATGTACAACGGTAATCTGTTTATGAAGAGTAATATTAGAATAACTGTAAATAACTTTCTAACAGAAACCAAATAGTAAAAACAAAAACTGCAGCTTAGGGCAGTTTTGGTTTGCAGTTTGTAGAAAAGCAAGCTCAGTTAAGCAAACCCAGCAATGGATAACACTCCACATCATGTCACCGAACCATGAGAAGCTGCAAAGGTTGGGATAAACCAAGGAAACTTCTGCTGGAAAAATCCTGCCCTCATTTCATTTTCATGCATTCACATGGGTATAACTTAGGGTGATTTGGATCCTTATGTGGTTTTCCACATACATGTAGTCACTTATCTTAAAGATGAAATAACCCACATTTTTTTTTATATATTTGGAGGAGGTTTTGCTGACCTTTTTTGAAATTATTTTAATATGATGCCTATTTCATAAGCCTGTGAAAGTCTACTGAGTCCGTGTGTAGTTCAGGCAATGGACATGGCAATAGACACAAGTACTCCATGTTGTACCAAGGTGTCCAAGTCCCCTCCCGGCCTAGTTAGAGATAGGAAGAAGTGTGTTTCACATAAACACACACTATTTAATCCACATGCACAGATTTCCTTCATATGAAAACTGTGGAGATGAAGAGATCTGTGTGTAGTTGGTCCCCATGTCTGTACAGCATCATGTCACAGCTAGGGCATCCTCAGATCTTCTAGACTAGATGTAGCTTGAATGCCTTGCAGGGACATATTGCCACATAAAAATATGGTTAAAATCAATCCATTTGGTGAATAAATAAATTAATAACCTTACCTATTTGGAATTGCAAGCCTGGTAATGAGAAGTGAGACAATCTTAAATTGTCCAGTTTAACAGTGAGCAAATTCCATTTACCTGGCTGTATGCTGAATTCCAAGAAACGTGTTTTTCCATTGAATCAAATAGCTATTGGACCATGACCTCTCAACAGTAAGCATTAAGCCATGAACAAGTAAAAACATGTGGTTTGTTTTTTTTTGTGTGTGTTGTTTTTTGTTGTTGTTGTTGTTTGTTGGTTTGTTTTTAACAAATTTAAATTAAATTTGTTATTAAACATATATGTATATATATATATTAAACAACCATTCTTGTTTAATTTAAGTGCATGACTTATTTCACATGATGTTTTGCCTTGTCGCAAAACAGTGCAGGGAACAGCAGTAGCTGGGTAGACCAGAGTTGGGAAAATGTATTTTTCTGTCTGCTTTTCATTCAAGATTAGTCTTTGAGTTCTAATTTTCATCTTAAGGAAATGCTGGTCTTACAGTGTCTGGACCTCAATATCTACATCTGCAAGTGGAGAAGCAAATATACACAAAGTAACTTCAGTGGATATAACAGAAACTTACAAAGTGATCCAAGTATCTTGGAGCCTCCATGGAAAAGGTGTGAGCCTCAGACCTCCCCATGTGAGGACAAACTGGAGGATGTACATCTTGACAAAAGTCCAGAAGCCAGTCTCTAATTCTGGAGCCACATAGGGACTTAAGGTGGGATAAACCCATCTCTGTTTCATTGCAGACTACACTCAGGAAGAGACTGGACTGCAGCACTGAGAGGTCTCGCAGCACAGGCAGTGGAAAGATGCTTTCAAGTAGGAAACAGCAAGCATGGGGCTGAGACTTAAGCCAAAGGTCTTTTAAAGAGAAAAGGATATTTTGGTTTTGGATCTTTGAGGCAATTGATAACATCTGCACTATAATAAATATACATCTCTACCTCCTTTCTTCACATATCCTTTTTTTGTCTACATTTTATAAACTGGTTGCCACTGTTTTACTACAGACCTGAGCCTCCACAAATACCACAAAATTAATATATATAATAAGGGTTTTTTTGGTCTTCCATGTGCTGCCATACAACCAATAAAAAATTAGCCATCATCATTTTCTCAACAGTGCAATTAAAATCTTCCTGAAAAGGAAGAATTTAAAATATACTTGACCAGGGAAAAGGATGAGAGATAAAGGAGGGGGAAAGAAATGGTGGGCTTATTAATCTGTTCTAATAATAAATCCTTATCACTTATGCATTCCAGTTACTCCTTCAGCCTCCACATTCTATATTTAAATGCATCTGCTTCACACGTGCTTTGCCAATTAGCTGGTGATATTGACTGTTCAGCACTATCTACTAGCAAATGGCAATGCCGAACAGCATGAGAGACAAACTTGACCAGAAGAGATAGTCATTCATGAGGCATACATTTCTCTCTATAACTCAGAAGTAGGAAGATAGAAAAGTGGCAGAGCAATTGACCTAGGTTGTACATCAAGGCTAAATAGACACAGAGTAAATTACAGACAAGTGAGACAAGCTACTAACTGTTCCTTGAGCAGCCCATAATGCCAGTAACTCTATTACAATGATTACTAGTTATGCAATGCTGTTGCCATGCAAATTTTTCTTCTTTTTTTTTTTTTCATTTTTTTTTTCTTTTTTCTTTTACTCTCTCTCTGTCTCTATCTTTCTGCATTGTAAAATCTGTAGACTGAATAGATATATACAGGGGCCAGCAAGGGTCATTTTGATCATATTGCAGAGCCACTTGCAAGCCACGAAAGTATGGATTATCCCTGAGCAGATTCCTCCTTTGACTGGAAAGCAGCATCAAAACAGTTTATAATTGTTTATCATGCCATAGAAAACAGTATTGAAATATCTGCATGGTTTTAATCTCTTGTAATGTGGTAAAGTATTTGTTGTTATTGTTGTTGTTTTTGTTTGTTTGTTTTCCAATCTGAGACAGATAATATTGAATTTACACTACAATAACAGCTATGTTTAGATATCTGAATTAAACACTTGGTCTTCATTAGTTAGCCTCCTCTTCTCCAGGCTGTACAGTCCCAAATCTCTCAGCATCCCCTTTCTAGAAAGATGTGGGTCTCCCCTAGATTTTGTATCACTTCTTTTGCTTGATGGTTCAGATGCCATTTGTCATTTCAAGTGAAAAGCAATTAACTGAATTTCCAGTTACAAGGGGAGAAGAGCCAGCATATTCCCCAGTTAAAGAGAAGCTGGGTTCTGGAGGAACAAATTGTGGCAATGGAAATAAGCTTGGAACAAGGAAAAAAGACATTAGATTTCTTCCCAGCCTATCACTTATTCCTTATAGGCTAATGGCTAGGTATATTCACTGTTCTACTCAGTTTATTCATCTGTCTGGCTGATAGACAGTGGTTGATAGAATGGATGTAGATTTTTTATTTATTTTTATTTTATTTTATTTTATTTTATTTTATTTTATTTTATTTTATTTTATTTTATTTTATTTTATTTTATTTTATTTTATTTTATTTTATTTTATTTTATTTTTGAATGCCAGTTTGCTGTCTCTTCTTGGAGGGCATGGGAGAGCTCCATTTTTGGTCAGGCTTGGATTAGGATTCTGCAGATCACTTTGTTGCTGGTTTCCTGAAAAGCCTTGGCAAGTCACTAAGGGCAAGATTCATCCTTATTTTGTAGCCATCCACAGGCTTAGATTAGGTAAGATTGAATGACTGTATAGACAATTAAAACTAAAAGAAATTTGGTAATGAGTTGTCCTTTCCTTTTTTTTTTTTTTTTTTTTTGTGTGTGTGTGTGCGTGTTGTTGTTGTTTGTCTGCTTACTTTATGACATCGGGAGATGCCTTGTGCTGAAGGACATTCCCATCAAAGCAGGTGCACTGTATGGCCATGCTCTGTGCAGTCTGGCTTCTCTTTTCCTGTTAGATAGGGCACAGCCGACAGCAACTGAGAAAAAGCCATGCTTCAGCTAGAGACATGGAAATAACTGCTATAAGACAGGTTATTTACCCAAAAGGTGTAATTCTGTGGTAGTTTTAGCCTTCTGAGAAAAAAAAAATAAAATAAAAATCTGCCACTGAGGTGGCAGAAATCAAAAAATCTGCCATTCAGGTCTCTCTTCCAGTGTTGAGCTGTGCTAGCCTGATGCTAACTCTTTTCAAATCATAAAACTTTAACTGCCTATCACAGTTAAAACACATACCCATGTCTTCATTTAGTTATTTTTTTCAGGCCCCAAGAAACCCAAAGCCTAAAACAAAGAAATGACCAAATTATTATTCAAACAATCAAAGGGAGTGAAAATTAGTTTTGATTCCATGGTGAATTTAAAACCAAGAAAAAAAAAAATTGTTTTTTTTTGTAAATGTTGGATTTTTTTTTTTGTTTTGTTTTTCTTTATACTTATTGACACAATATAAAGATACATGAATTTGCTTGGAGGACTTGGCAAATGGCAACCAAGCTTATTCTATTTGTTTAAATTACTGGTATGCAGAAAGCTTATGAAGAAATAGGAATATCAAACTTCCAAGAATTGTTGATGCATTCTGATGACATTAAGGAGCTTGTTTACAAACAGATGGGTCAAGGTTGCCTAAACACAGGCACCTGTGCTGTTTGAGTACCCTGGAGGAGCTAAGAGATATCCATGATTTGCTGGAGGATTTATGGGAGACCTGTACCCCTGCAGTCACAACAGCTGTTCATATTGCAGGAACTCATATGTGCCCAAAGTGCCTATGTTTGTGCAAATAAATTTTTGATTCTGTTAATACAGTATGTCAAAATCAAACAATAGCCACTATAGAATCACAGAATCACAGAATGTCCTGAGTTGGAAGAGACTCACAATAATCATCAGGTCCAAATCCTGGCTTCACCCAAAAATCAAACCCTATGTCTGGGAGCATTGTCCAAATGCTTCTTGAACTCCAGCAGGCTCAGTGCCATGACCACTGCCCTGGGGAGCCTGTCCCAGTGCCCAACCACCCTTTTCCTAATATCCAATCTGAATTATTTGGAATTAAAAGTTATTCTACATATGTAGAATAGTATCATGAACATTATGCAATGTCCATCAAAGTGCACAATTGTGCAAATTGTGCATCATGAAATGTAGAATACATCATGAGCATTGTGCAATGGTTGAAGCACAATGGAATATTTGCCTTTAGTCATAAAACATTAGAAAATTTACATTACATATCTTTAGATAGCTGTACTAGAAAGCTAATCATTGTGAACTCTCCGTATAGCCAACAGAAACAGAAGTGCATGATTCAGAGGGGAGGCCTGTTCCATGCTCTAAATGATGCTCTTGGGAATCTTTTTCCTTGGGGCTACAAAGGAACACAAGCAGACTCTTTGCATCAAATAGGCTCTGAGCTAGATGGCTATGGTCAGACTGTAAATAGTGGCCCTCCTCTGATCTGGAAAAGTGACTTGTTAAATGATTGAAGCCTTCACAGATGTTTACAGACCTACACAAGGAAGATGGTCCTTGGTGTTTTGAACTCCTAATCCTAAATTTGACGCTGCTCCTCCTGTACTGTGGGAAATTCACATAAGCACTTATTGCTGATTTGTAAAAAAAGGTGACTGAGCACAGTTACCTTCCCTGTCAAGTTCTGGCAAGGATTAGAGATACAGTAACTTAAGAACCCTTTGAAGTATAACCAAAAAATGTCGTAAAAGGGATAAGACATACTGTTAATGAAAGTGGTCATGGAACATGTTGTAAGAAGAGCTACTGAGTCTTAAGTCATACCAATACACTTCATAGAGCACATCATGTGAACTGTGCAGCCCCGAGTGAAGCAACCCTTCATGCATGATCTCTACTTATATGCTTTGGAAAAGGTTTCAGATAATTGGCTGCAGGAAGCTAATATGTACAGAAATGTCCGTCTACTGGGTCTTGAAGGTGAAAAACCACAGCACATTAGAGGGAATTCAGGGTACATGCATTCATCTGATATGGTAGCTGTCTGCATCGTACCTTTGAATGCGGGAAAGGACACTTGCAACTCCAAAACATCATAAGGAGCCTTTAGGATCTAAAAGCCCTTGGAATCGATGCAGTTTTAATTCTTGAAAAATGGTTGATCAGCTGGGAACATGAGGAATCCAGCCTGAGAGGTAGTCTTACCTGATTTCCAGACATCATTTATGATAGGAGTGCACCACAGACAAAGATGTGACTATGTCTGTTTGGGAAAAAAAAATAAAATCATACAGATTACCTCAAATGAGGTTTGTGGCAGAGATCAATGCAGAAAAATTTGATTGGTAACCTCAGAGAATGTAAGTGTTATAAATGTGGCAAGTGCTCAGAATAAAGTGGAAAATGTATGTCAAAAATAAGATCAGACCCATAGTCTCCTAAGTGAGAGAAAAGCATCTACATTTTTTAACATGCACTTTATAAAATTTTGAAAGCACTCCTTTTTAAGTTTTACATAGGGGTTAATCTGTATTTTGTTTTCAGACAACTTGATTTCCATTGCTCTCTAGAAGAGGACTCAGAACTAAACCTAGTCTGAAGCCCATGACAATGGAAGGATCACGTATTATATATAGACACACAGTAGTCCCCTAATACCCATTTGCCCCTTTTCAGCAGCTCCAAGTTTTGCTTAGGTATGAAGGTAGAAGCAGATTGACTAGGTCTTTCATGAAGTACCTGGGACTGATGACTTGTGGGAGCCCATGTTGCACTGGAGATGAGGATGAGTAATCTAATGGCAACCTAGACCAGCTGGGACATGCTATGACCTGTCACATGTTAATGACCTGGTAAACTGACGTAGCCATGTCACTCAAGCTAACACACACATTTTCAGGCTCTGGATGAGAAGAAAGGTGAAAAGTCTCCAACTAGCTTTAGACCCATCTTCCTGGGATGTGACACATGCCCTCATCTTCTCTGTTGTTCATCTTATGAATTGAGGGAGCTTTTATGGCAAACTTGGGCATTGTGCAAGATGCAGTCCAAGTGTATTTGTTATCATCCATTTCCACTCAGTATGTTTTGAAAATCTGCCTGAATTAAATACTATTAAAACATAACTCCTTCTTAACATATTTTATTCAAAAATCTTTTCCATGCTTATATTCCTAACAATGCTTTGTTCACTCTTTTTTTCATAAAAGTGTAATTCATTATTACTGTATATAACACCAGTGGCTAATCCCTTTGTTATCCTTCTTATGGGGACTGTTGGAATGATAATTAAGCTACTTTGCACCAAGCACACCTGTGAAGCAGGTAAACTTTTATTAGCTCATTTTAAAAAATTAATTAAAAAAAAAAAAAATGTTTGTTGTGTTCTGTGCACCTTTTCTTTTCCTTGAAGGCAAAGAGAGATGAAGCAACCATGGCCCATATTATGAAATTAGAATGCAATTATTGCTTTAAGTAAAACAAAGCCCAGCCTCACACAAAAGGTGTGGAAACTAAAATTGCTAAATGATCCAATCGTAGTCACACTTGGTAATCAGCTCCAGTGTTTTTTTGGCAAGACCCTGCTATGAATTATGATGGGAAAATTAAAAGACATGTCTTGTCCCATGCCGTTGCCATGTAAATGTATGCTTCATGCAGAGATATAAACACTGGAAAGATCTTGAGTTACGTTGCCTGTGAGTAATTGCCATCTCTATAAGCAGGCTGTTTGGAGTTGTAAGAAATAGCAAAATTATGCCTTTTGTTCAAGATTTAACAATGTAGAAGAGCCCTGCCAGACCTGTCTTGTTTAATCATGTTAGCTCAGCAGCAAAATGAACAACTTCTTTTAAAGCGAACTTCAAGTTCCTGTAGGAGGAGGTTGTAATTCAGTGCATGCTCACTCATAAGCTTTTTGCACTGTTATGTTGTTAGCATGAAGAGCCTTGAAAGGATTCCAGGCTGCTTCATTTCGAGGAGAAAGCAGTCTTTTAGCCATCGTGTTTCCAAGGCACCCATATGTGCCTTTTTATAGTCAGAATATTAGTCCCCTTACAGTTATCTTTTGTGCTGGGGTTGTATGTACTCTCACAGATCATCCTTGGACTGAAGAAATGCAGAGAAATATTGCTATCTCCATAGGATGCCTGGGGGTGTAAGACGTAAAGATATTGATGCCCTCATGGCCCTATAGCAAGTTGATGACAGAGACAGAAGGCAAACTAAAGCAGGTTGTGGTGGATGGCTCAGTGGGAATTTACCCCAAACCCTGTCCAGTTACAGGTTGTTCCTTTCTGCCACATCCAGCCGGGTGATCTTTCCCCTTTGTATGCCTCCCCAAGGATGTGCCAAAAAACGTGTCACAAACAGATGTCAGCACATCTGGGATACAGGGAGTGTAGGTAATAAAGTTGAAAAATCACAGAATCACAGAATTTTCTAGGTTGGAAGAGACCTCAAATGGACCAAAGATATCCAATCTGCACCAGATATCAAATAATTGGCAATATATATTTGATATATATTGATATATTGTCCATTACTTGCCTTCTCCAAGGCAGCTGTAGACCATTTTGCTCATTCACCTCCATCTGTATAGTCCAGTTTTCAGAACTACCAGATACTGGCTGGGTTTATGGTTTTCAAGTACAATTGTGTGTGAGGGAGAAAGTACAGTGCCTGACATTTACTCAAAGTTTTCTTCCTGATCCCACCACTTCATCTTTGGCAGAAAGTGTAATCAGAGAGGATGGAGGACAAGCTACAGGCACTATTTGCCACCTCTGCTCCCTGTAGAAACAGGGAAAGAAAAAAGGAAAACCGCACAATCAACTTGCATCCAACATCCTCTACCACTCATATTTCCTAGATGAAAAGGCATTCCCTCACAGAAAAAAGGTACTGAAAGTCTCTTGAGTTGCTAATGGATACCACATAGCCCATGCCATAACACAGTCTTAAATTCAGTTTGAAGGTGAGCATGTTCTTCAAAATAAATAAATAAATAAATAAATCCTTATTTTTAAGTGCTCAGCAATAGAAGATAAACATATTTGGAAGCTTCAATTTACCATTCTGATTGTTAAATGGGTTCATGGTTAAAATCTGCTTCTTTTCCATCTGAATTTTTCTGTCTCTTATTTTTCGTTATTGGACACATTTCAGACTACTGGCCTAAGAAAACTGTCACCAAATGTGTTATTGTCGTATAGGTGTATACAAGCTAAAATCAAATCACTGTGCAGCTATGATACTGTGCTCAGCTCCAGGGCCCTCAGCAGAAAAAAGACAGCAATGTTATTAGAACAAGCCCAGAGGAGGCCACAAGGACAATCAAAGGGCTGGAGCCTCTCTGCTACAGAGCCAGGCTGAGGGAGTTGGGGTCGTTCAGCCTGGAGAAGAGAAGGCTCTGGTGAGACCTCACAGCAGCCTACCAGGGCCTGAAGGGGCTGCAGGAAAGCTGGGGAGGGACTCTTTGTCAGGGGGTGTGGTGATAAGACAAGAAGAAATGGCTTTAAACTAAAAGAGGGTAGGTTTAGATTGGATATAAGGAAGAAATTCTTTGCCGTTATGATGGTGAAGTCCTGGCACAGGTTGCCCAGAGAAGCTGTGGATTCCCCATTGCTGAGAGCGCTCAAGGCCAGGTTGGATAGGACTTTGGGCCACCTGCTCTGGTGGGAGGTGTCCCTGCTCATAGCAGGAGGTTGGAATTAGGTGATCTTTAAGGTCCCTTCTAACCCAAACCATTCTATGATACTATACTAAAGCTAAAGATCGAATTCATCTAGTCTTTCATGACAATGCAAGTCTTTGTTTCAGTATTTCATCACTCCCCTGAGTGACCAAGTTATGAAAAAAAGGTTCATACCTGAAGGGAAAAATCATACCTATAATGGATGCACACCCATAGATTTAAAATTGCCTAGCCCATGATGCACCCTGGACAATCAAAATCGATGTAGGTGCTATGACTCTTCCCCACACACACTACCTTTCCCATTGATGCTCCCTAATGCACTGTATGCCCCACATCATGTTATGAAGGGGAAGTTGTCCAAATTCTTCACATCAAAGCAACATCTAGCCTTCAGATTTATGGGTATCTGTGTTCAGTAGCTGTTCAATACACTCTGTCAACTGAGTCCTGCACATCAGGACAAGATACTGCTCATGGCTGTGCTGTCTATGGGCAATGTCCTCAGAGCTCAGAAAGAAAAAGAAAAAAAAAATCTGCAGGTTGGTTGTTTCAAGGCTCTCTCTTGCACTTCCTCCTTACTCTTCTTTATGTTCTGGTATTGCTGGGCTTTTTTTGTTTGCTCCTTTTTTAATATTGTGCAATCATTTATTTATTTTTTTTCTTCAAGATTGAAATACTGAGTTCAGACCAAAATGACCCAAGTCTTCGAGTCCTGGCCCAAGCCTGTGTTATGTTCTGTTTACTAGAATATGACTGATCTGTCAAACATTGTTAAGAGAATCTAAATTGCACCAATTTCACTCTAAAACTAATGAGGAGTAAGGAAGCAGCCTACCAGCCCTCTTATACTATCTGAATAATCCTGTCAGGTTTGCCTATGGACTTTCACATGTCATCAATCTCATTGCATCCACTTAGCATTAAATCAGACAGGCCAAACATCATGAAACGAAGCTTGCTCATCTTGGTGGGAGAGACCCACCCAGAACTAATGAGATGCAGAGCCTTGAGTGAGTTATAAATTATATAGACAGTAAAACCAAACATATACACAGTGCTCTTGCTGAGTGTTCTCTGTTAACGACATATCCACCGTACATGGCTGACACTGACTTCTACACTGCAGTTTAATTCAGCAAATTGAAAATATGGGACACCTGCACCTAGTCCCTAACACATGCAATCATACAGATACAAAGGAAAAAAATTCAGAATAAAAGGAATCATGTATAGTACATGAAGGTTCCAGTGTGGAAGCAGCTATGTATCTATCAAGTAACAGAATCCATGTCTCAAAGCATTTTCTTCTCACAATTTATTTCTATAACAGAAACAAAAGATGCTGAGGAAGCAAAGCATTCCTGACAGTGGGATGCTGTCTCAGGGTGGTATTTGCAAAAATTTCACAAGATCATTGTTTTTTGCTCCACGCTGGGCACTGAGAAATACATGGACCCTGTGTTGCCTATCTAAGAGAAATGTGCATGGCCACTACTTTCAACAAGCAAAGAGAAAAACAGACAAAATCTAGTTTGTGGATTTTGTGCATCCAAAGAATAGAACTTACTAAGTTTCTGGTGAATTTGGTCTGATCAGACAGTTTGTATTTTTTAAAGAGCATTTTTTTAAAGCAAGTATATTTTAAAACAATACTCTATGATGTTACCTAGCTATTGGTTTATCAGTGAAGTCTATGAGATACCTTCATAGCCATTGTACAGAAAGATAATTTGTTTGCCTTGGGTAGAGCCTTGCCACATTTCACAAACTCAAGGTCTTAGCTTATTTCTTTGATTTATAGATTTTTGCACAAAACTCTTTCATAACTACTAGAATGTATGTGACCTTCCCAGAAGTCCATTATTTACAGCTTAAAACATGGATTTTAAGAAGCTGAACTATTTTTACAGTTTTGTGGACAATTTGCTTGTATATTTACCTAATACCTTTTGCACCATATCTCCATGTCTCTGATCTTCTGAATCTTGTGTTTTCTTTTTCTTTCTTTCTTTCTTTCTTTCTTTCTTTCTTTCTTTCTTTCTTTCTTTCTTTCTTTCTTTCTTTCTTTCTTTCGTTCCTTCTTTCTTTCCTTCTTTCTTTCTTTCTTTCTTTCTTTCTTTCTTTCTTTCTTTCTTTCTTTCTTTCTTTCTTTCTTTCTCTTTCTTTCTCTCTTTCTTTCTCTCTTTCTCTCTTTCTTTCTCTCTTTCTCTCTTTCTCTCTTTCTTTCTTTCTTTCTCTCTTTCTTTCTCTCTTTCTTTCCTTCCTTCCTTCCTTCCTTCCTTCCTTCCTTCCCTCCTTCCTTCCTTCCTTCCTTCCTTCCTTCCTTCCTTCCTTCCTTCCTTCCTTCCTTCCTTCCTTCCTTCCTTCCTTCCTTCCTTTTTTTAACCTAATGCATCTGTTTTATAAAGGATAAGTGGATGTGTTAATGAAGCCTGTTATTAATACTATACAGCACCTCCTGTTGCAAGACTCCTTTTCTGTTGCTTGAAATTATCTGTAATTTTCAAATTTTAACTGGGAAGGCCAGAACGAGTTATTAAGAAGTCACTAAGCCATTACTTTGGCAGCTTTAGGTTGGTGGATCCTGTTTATTTTAACCCAGTACACTGAAATGACAGAGTCATTGCTACGGCTCAGCCTATGCTGAACTGAAATGGCAGGGAAGTAGATGGTTTAAGGTTGCCAATGTGGGGTCTGTGGGCTCCCTGTTATCCCTACAATGTCTTCAGTGAGTTCAGAAAGAGAAAGGAGCAGAGACTTATGTGTGCCATCACGCTGTAGGCTCCAACAGCTGTGCAGGCTGGATCTCCATTTACCTGGCAAGATCAAATACTTTGCCTGGAGACACCTGCACACACACAAAAAAAAAAAAAAAAAAAAAAATAGATGCCTTAACCTGTGAGCTGAAGCATATTCTTCCAGCAATAGGTGAGAAGAATCCCACGTCAAGTCTCTAAACCATATAAGTGCTGAAAAATCAGAAGATTCTGAGAAAAAATAAGAATAATTGCTGGAATATATCCAACTTTTAGTAAGGAAAACCAAGGAAAAGCCCAGGAGGAAACCAATCATTCTGTCATCAGGAGGTAATAAATAATGGTGGAGGGGACCACCCACTGAACAATGAAGATAAAATGCAATTTTGAGAAGCTCACAGAACAAGTAGCTGCAAATTTGTAATCTGGAAAAAAAAAAAAAAAAAAAAAAAAACAAAAAAACACTTTTTGATTATAATACATGTACAAACAGGGGCAGAAAAACTGACTGTAGATTTCTGTGGATTCATGTAAGTCACAGAAGCCCCACTGCTACCTCTCCAAGATAACTGTTACTGGTGTACACCATAGGATGACTATTTGTGGTCAGCAGTATATTGATGGAGGTATAGAACTTCAGGGCCCAGTTTGGCTTCTTTCTGTCTGGCTCAGATGGACAGAGAAAGTTCAGTTCTCTGTCTACCTGTTCTTTATACCTGTTCTACCTGTTCTTTTCCCACATCTGAAAGTATTAGAATTGTTCTTAAATGGATTTCTAGATGGAATCATAAATAAGATGAGAATTTTTAAGTCCTTAAGCTTGGACTATGTCTACCTGCAGTGCAACTATTAAGGGATTTAAAAGAGACACAAGTGATACCAAAATTAACCTAATGCAAAAAAATTAACCTAATGCAAAAAATTAACATAATGCAAAAGGTGGAGAGAGGATTGTGTTTTTATGGTGGGTACAGCACACAACATGTAATCTGTCTCTTGTTGATTTTAAGGAGGAATCACACACACACAGAATTTCTAGGTTGGAAGAGACCTCAGGATCATCGAGTCCAACCTCTGACCTAACGCTAGCAGTCCCCACTAAACCATATCCCTAAGCTCTACATCTAAACGTCTTTTGAAGACTTCCAGGGATGGTGACTCCACCACTTCCCTGGGCAGCCTGTTCCAATGCCTAACAACCCTTTCAGTAAAGAATGTTCCAGTGACTTCAATAATGTTCTAGCTTCTTAAATAATTGAAGAGTAAATTAAATCTGTGTTAAACTGTGGTTTTATTGATTAAGAGAAGTCATATCACTGCTTGTTAATGTAAATTACAACAGGAATAATTGTCTGAGGGCAATAAAAAAGCACAGATGGGCCTATTTGAAGTCTGCCTCATGCAGTTTTTGTTATTAAAGTCACTTTGCTTAAGTTTCTGTTTGTAGGTTTCCTGATAGAAAAAAAAATAATTATTTCCCAGGTAAATCAGGTATATTTAGCTTGAATTAGTACTTTATATCAAGTGAGATTAGCATTGATGAATTTTCATAAATATAAGTATATAAATTATATGGTTATATATGTGGTTATTTCATGTGTACTTAATATCTTCATTCTATGTATTTTACCACAAAAATTAAGTGAAGAAAAGCAGTTTATATGTCATTCTATTAAAATCATTCCTACTTATTCATTAGTGGTTGTTAACAAACCAGCTTTAGATGTTTTGGAAAACTTGAACATAGGCCAGTGGAAAAAACAAGAGACATCTTGGCTATTTCTTATTGTGTATACATTGGCAGTCAGATGTATCACATCGATACAATCAATATGTGCACTAACTAAATACCATGTAGGACTCAGCTATATTGTTCCTACAGCTACTGTGAGAGTTTTGACCAAGATCTGGGGGTCCTTTTTGTCTGAGGTGCAGTGGAGGTACAGAAGATGATCTCTGTGTGATAAAATCTCTAACTTAATAAGAAAAGTTCACAAAAAGTGGAAGAAAGTCTGATTTCTGGTAGAAAAAGTGAGGAAAACAAAAAGCAAAAACTGGACCCAGTGCCTAACTGACAGTGTTCAAGGTCTGGCTTTCCAGAAGCTGCAACATTCTGTAATAGTGCTTAGTACAGAAAATAGCTACTTTGGAATCCAGTCTGTGCATTCCTAATGAGTTAAAGTCCATTTCACTGTTCTTATGGTTTCTTTTCAATGGTACTTTCTAAATCTGTATTGCTTCCATTCTTCTTCCAATACTCTTCCATTTCTGTTAATTCCCTCTTTGGTATGTCAATTTAGCCAATTTGTCCAAACATTAAATTATCTACTGCTGTTATTTCTTATGTTCTTTTTTCTTTGTATTTACTGTGTGGGTTTTTAATTGTTAAGGTGGCATCTTCAACATGGTAAATAGTAAATCATTCACCAAGCTTTTCCCTGCCTTGGGTCTCCTTTGTAAACTTTTTCCCTCACTAAATGTGGGTTTCAGGACATTGTTTTACATTTTTGAAATGCCTCTGAAAATATGGACAGCAAACCCTGTATGTTATATCTTTTCAATTCAGAATTACATTACTAAGAAATCTAAACTTGGGGTGAGGTTTCTATTGGTGCTGGGTTTCTTGGGCAGGTTTGCATATCTCAGTCTAAGGCTCTTAGCATCTGGTTGCACCAGAAAATATGTTCCTTATGTCCAGAAAAGTTAATTCAATTAATTTATGCTACCAGAGAGATTAAGTCAAATGTGTCATCTGAAAGTAAGTTTGCTTTCCAAATCTGGTCTGTATTCAAAAATAAAATACTGGTTTAGGTAAAGAATGAGCACCTGAATGGAATTCTTTGAATAAAACCTGTGAAAAATGAAACCACAGCTGGAGTCCCCAAAATCACATTCTTCTCCAGCTCCCAGATGTGTTTGACAGGGAAGAGACACTCCATTCAGTGTGTTTAATGCATACAAGGGATTCTGATGCCTGACTAGTGTGTGAGTTTTATACTAGTGGAAAAATACATGATTTCTGAACTGAGCTCAGCATGGGCCCCAACATGTGGATTGCATCCTAACGCACTCTGTTCATACAGGCTATTTGTACAGGAGACACACACCTACTTTTTAAAACTTCTGATTCACAAAACAAAAAAAGGCGTCAGCACTAGTCATAAATCCATCATTGTGGTAGCCAGTGATCTCTCCAGCTTCCTTGGCATTGTGGCAGAAAGATGAGAAAAAGAAAAATATTGCATGCCAACATTTTATTTATTTTTTTTTTTTTTGTAATTATTATCGTGTGCTTCCTTTGGCAGAGCAATGGCAGCTCTAGGGTCCATCGATCCATAGCGCAATCTCAAAGCAAGCCTGTCTAGTTCTCCAAGGTGATGTCTCAAGCAGTTGTCTCCCCACCAGGCAGATCACCAGTTACAGGATGTCAGCTGCAATGGCACTAAGCCCACAGAGACTCTGCACATGGCTAAACTCAAGAGGCTATAAGATGGAAGCTCACACTCTGTAACACTGAAATTTGTCATGCTACTGGAAATGCATATGTGAGAAGTGCTGGAAAGTCTCATCATTTTGGTAGTTGTGGACCTCCATGTAGATTGCAATGACAAAAGTGGTGAAATAAGAAGTAGTGCGTTGTATTGCTCCCTCTTTCTGCTAACAGCTCTTGTGCCCTTGCAAAGAGGCTTAGCTTCTTCAGGTTCATTCAAAAGTGAGCAGTAAAAAAGCTAGTCTTGGGCCTGGCCATGCCACAGACTTTCATTCTGACCATGTGCTAGTTAGAAGAAGGATTCTGCCAACCTGTCAGTCCTTCTAGATTCACTGTCTGCAACTGAGCTAGCCCTCTGACAGGGTCGAGAGAAAGAAATTTCTTCAGGCAGAATTCATTGTAATTCACTTTCTTGGCTGCCCTACTAGAACTGAATCAACTCCCTGTTGCTGAATCAGCTACCTGTAGCTGTTGCCTCCTCTCTAGAGAATAAAGAGAACAGCTAAGGTGAGCACTTTAGGCTTAGACATCCACCTTTTTAGCTTTGGTAATGTCAGCCATAACTCTCTAGTATCTCCATTCTCATTTGTTACTTCTGTAATGGTATCTCCTTTCTCTCGTTCTTCCCAGTCATATTTATTTTGTTTGTAAATATTTATTTAATTTTAGGCTTTTTATTAGATTCTAGGCTGATTAATTTGTAGATAAACACTGTATTATGGATTTCTAAGAGAGGGTAAATGTGCTTCATTTGTTACATCTTTGTAAGAAAGTGCAACGAGTCTCTAACCTCAACTATAAACTGTAATAACAATTATTATTGTTATTATTATTACAAGTAACCATAAGCTTATTTATGCACAGATATAGCTGTGATTTAAAGACTAGTCTTGCAGTCAAAGTGACGATAAGCAATGGTCTTTATCAACACCCATAACACCCTTTCTAAACATATAGGTTCTGCCAGCAATAAGTAGGGATTTTCAAGCATTAGAGCTGCAATCCCTAACTCCAGCTTCAGTATTTATTATTATTATTATTTCTATTATCCTGAATTACCATGCTGATAGAAAAGGGAGGGGGGATTAATTGTTTTTGAAAGTCTGTCTCTTATGTCTAGGCAAGATATTGATGTGTAGACCCAGACAGGAAATTTCATGGAATTCAAAGGAAGGATGAAAGGCAGTCTCTTCCCTGCTGGTTTCTGAACTTGCATTTTCTGCAAGTTTGGGTATTTCTAAAGATACATTCAGAGCACTAACACATTACTTGCAGCTGCCATTTAATTGATTAAAGACTATGTTTAATTAAAATGTGTCACAGGAACAGAGAGATGGAAAGGTGAGTTAAAAGTACATTTCAGCCCACCTGAAATGATGAGGCTCAGAACATATACTCTAAATCACACCACCAACTGGGAAAGCATTTTCAAGGGTAGATCCAGAGCCTTTCTAGAAAGATCCAGTTGCCATCTGTCAGTATTACCTACGGATCCTTACCTATTACAAAGGATATGGGCTGCAAATGCCCTTCAGTATTTTGGAAAGGAGTGTGCTAAGAGAGCAGAGTTAAAAATCCTGTGGAAAGGATTTACATTAGTGTGCATAGATTAATGAAATGTTCACATTTAAAACATAACTTTAGCCCTTTCAAAGTAACATAACATCCCCCCATGCCATATCTTCAAAAACATCCTAGCTTTTTTGGGTCCCCTCTTTTTTCTTTTTCTTTTTTTTTTTTTTTTTTCTTTTTTATCAATTCTTTCATTGCAGCTGCCCATTTCCCTTGTCTCAGGACAGACACTGCTGTCACTAGATCAATTACTAGCATTCATTTCGTCTCTTGCTATGACCCAATGGACTCCTTGTTCTCCTTCTGTTGACAGCCAGAGAAGGCTCCAGGCAAACTGGCCATAAGCTACTGACCCCTCCACAGACAGCTTTATTAGAGTAATTGCAAGGCTGGAAGCAGCCGAGACTGGGGCCCAATTACACCTGTCCTTGTCCAATTCAGCCAGGGCTTAAATTACTTGGATGGGTCAAGGATGGTAGTGTGCTCAGGTGAACAAAAGGTTTTCTTCTATTCTTATGTCTTTCAGGGACAGGCATTCTTAATTATTCTTGTCATTGGAATATAATAACGCTGATTTCCTTAAACGACGTCTTTCTTCATCAGGGTAGCCAATGTATTGTCTTCCTAAACACCACGACTGAGCAGACTATGGTTTTAGAACAAGAAGCCATATTTAGGATTTTCCTCTTCAGGTGGTTATTCTCTAGTCTGGAACAGAGAGAAGTTGTTGCTTAGCGTGTATTATGTGCTCATATTCATACAATTAATTAGTGACAGTGGTGACAAAAGCATGTAAAAATATGTTTCATAATGTTTTCCCATGACAAAGGTATGATCATGAGTCCATTAGTTTAATTTTGTTTGAAGAAGATGGTCATTTGAAGTGTTTAAATGAACTATAACACTGAGTTATGGACAAAGAACTTAAAAATAATGAGAGATGGGCTTCCAAACTTTAATTGTCTTGATGAGAGACTTTTTTTTTTTTCCAAATTTAAGAGCACTGTTATGAAAATAGCAAAGAAAGTATAATTTTTAGATTAGATGGCCTATATAATCTTATACAGTACTAAGAGAAGATCCAACTTCATCTATTACATTTGCCTTGGATATTTAAATCAATATTTTATAGGATTTTAATAAAATGTGATTTTAAGTAATTTATTTTGATTTACTGATTCATTTACTTCCTGTAAATCTCTTTTTGTTTCACACAAAATCAGGTTACAGGAAAGCAAATCCAAATGAATAATTAAACAAAAGATGTTTTTAGATGCTGATAAACATCATGAAAAAATATACAAGAAAAATGTATGAGTATTGGCTTCTTTACTAAAATCTTTCCTGGTTTTCTGAAATCATTTTCCAGTAGGAATAAAAATGCCAGAATTTGTGTACATCTTTTTCTATTGGTTGTTTTTGGTGGTGGTACTTTCACTAATCAGTCATTGCCTGGAGACACAATTTCCAGATTTACATTTGGCATTGCTGGAATAAAAAAGCTCCTTGGCAAGGGAATTTATTGCAAATGTTTTATTTTGATTTTTCTCTGACTAGTAATGAGCTGTCTAGTAATGCGCTTTTAGAAGTTGTTTATTGTATGACAGTTGAAATGGGGATGGGATGGGATGGGATGGGATGGGATGGGATGGGATGGGATGGGATGGGATGGGATGGGATGGGATGGGATGGGATGGCATGGGATGGGATGGAACAGTCTTAATCCAATCTTTGGATAATTAATTTAACTAAAAAGGCCATCACTGGAAAGCAAAACATAAAAGTGATTCTACAAGTGTCCCTATTTGTTGTCCACTAATACTACTTGGAACCAAGTAGAAAATAGTGTACAAAATAGCTCAAACATAAATCTGTGGAGTACAGTTTCACATTGCAACCACCTTTTAATAAAACTAATGATTACTTGGGTGGAAATGTCATACATGTGCTCTTCTAGACCAGACTTGTTTTAGTAATCCTTTATCATGCTGAAATCACTTTGTCTGCAAACAGTGTACCAAGATCAGCAGTGAAAGACCCACACTTTAACACATTTAAATAAGGGAAAACATATAATCTCACAAGAAAAACTCCTAAGAGTTGCAAGGAAATAGACAAAGTGAACCAATCTAGCAATCTGGTTCTGTGCTAGGTTGCATCACAGTGCATTTGGACTGCTTCCAGTTTAGTCACAGCATTCCTCTGCATTCTGTTTGATCAGATCTGGCTTTCAGTATTAGTAAGTTCTGTTTTCCATGACATTGTGTGTTTTGCCTTGTGGAAATCAGTTATGAAACCATCTTGCATTACTAACCCAAAGAATAAACTCATTTAGAACTCTTAGGTAGGAATCCATCTGCCTTAAAAAGACACTTTGAAAGGAAGAGATTCCTCCTGTTCTAAGATAGGTTCATGGTTCAAAGATAGGTGAAAACAATTTCGAGTCACTCTCTGGAGGTACACATTTCATCAATTTTAATGGCTAAAATAAGGTGAAGTGAATCCTGTCAAATGGAGTAAAAGCAACAAACATAATAAAAACAAACATATTACTAGAAACAAGATGTGAGATTTCAGTTTCCTTCTGGGCTGAAGAATTCATCTACATGGAGTCTTGATGTTACTGACAGTTTCAACATTGAGTTGAAACAGCAGAACTATGTATTGTTTGCTGCCTTAGCTTGAAGCTGCTTTTCTGGAAAAACAATTATAAACACACCTATATTTAAAATTAAAAACTATAGCCTCATAAGACGCCACAGGATATTAGTTATAATGACTTTTCACTTCAGCCAAGGACCTAAATACACTTTATAAACACCATTTAAATGTCATCACTGTCCATTATTAACCACAAAATATATTTCCCTATTCTCTCTGGAGACTTTCTAATTTTCTCTGCCCTTCCATGGTATACAACACACACAGTGAGCAACAGAAGCTCTGTACACAGAATGAAAAAGCACAGGAATAAGAAGATAAATCCATCTTAATGACACCCAAACCAAAGTAGTGCAATGAAAGAGAAAGATTTTGCTCCTGCTCATTTCTGAGACCAAGCAACTTAGATTTTCATTGCATCCTTTTCCCATTATGTTGAAAACTATTTAGATTTTTTCATGTACAAACTCAGCATGTGATCCAGCCATTTTAAGCTTCCATGAGCAGATGATGCCCACCATTGTGAAAATCCTCAGTTGAGATTCATGTCTGTAAACACCACCTTGCAATATCTTTTAAAAGATCTCTGATTCTGGAACTCCAAGTCACTGTTGATTGCTAGGCCACTGAGGCACCTTTGCTTCTGTTTGCCCTGAAGGCCAACAAAATATTTGCTTATGTAGACAACAGGTTATTGGGGAAACAAAAATAAAAATAAAAATAAAAAAGTAAGGAAAAATCCACCTGAGAATGGCTTAACAATTAGGGCATGTGCTAAAAATCTGATTTTGTTCCAAGTGAGCAGAAACAATCCTGAATATGAATTTTTAATACCACAATTAAGTGCCCTAGCCCCTCTTTATTAGTGGGAAGGAAATGCAGATAAATAAATAAATAAATAAATAAATAAATAAATAAATAGGGGTTTTGAAATTATAGCTCTTAATTCAGCTGCTGTTTTTGCCAGTAATGTGATATGCATCATCTCTTGAATCTGTGATGCATCTATCAGTGTAGTATGAAGCCACCTTGTACGCAGATGGGAATTACATTATCTGGGCCAGATCAAGAGCAAATTTTGCCTTGTTATAGTGTGCATTTCAATTTGCACTGGCATAACTTAGATCAGAATCAGCCATGTGAGTATGGAAGTGAACATAACTCTGCTTCCCATTTAAAACAGCTTTCTCAAGTGGGATTAAGGGATTAGGTTTTGTGGTTGTCTTCCAGAAGCAATGTCACGGGGTGGTTTTACTATGGAAAGATCTGGTGTTTCGCCAGTGTAAAATAAAGTCTGCTGGCAACATGAATGCAAAATCATTGAGACAGAATCTCAGCTCAGCTGCAACAGCACAACCCCAAAGTTACATGAACTCCAGCTCTCCTGCAGCAGTTGATTAAAATTAGATGGTGAACTTGTGAAATTCCACTCTCTCCATATTGTCCCTCTTCCAAGGTTGCTGCTCCACTGAAGAAGTGTCTTAAAGCAGCATCTGATCAGTTGCAATTTGCATCTCAGTGCAACACAATTTGGATTAATTTAAATACATGAGGCTGAACAACCAATTTTTATTTAAGTTTCCATTGGGTCAAAAAGTGTAGTAGTTCAGGAGCTGCTTAACAAACTAATCATCTTGCTGGCAAGTCAACAAAATGGGGACAACAAACACAACACTGACCTCAGCTATCCAATTTCAAGCAGCTGCCATATGTGGGTGAAAGCCATTACAGCCATGGAGCCTGATCTCAGTGCATATGAAAATAAAGAAACACAGCAGAGGTGTTATAGCATCCTTCAGTTCAGCAGACTGACTTCTTCAAATGCCAGTAAGAACAAGAGTTGCTGGCCAACTTAATTAGCACAAGCTGGATGATCACTCCCCCTTGGACAGAAGCTCCATCCACCTTGAAAAGGAGTCTTGCCTCTCTGTCCCCTCTCTTGTGTATCTAACACTTCAAACCCTAGTGCTGAGTGCAGTGAATAAAGCTCTTTGCATGCTAGGAATAAGCCAGATGTACTTCTTAGAAGTCACTGATATAATGATGTCTACAACTTTGAAGACACAGTGGCAGTGTGGTCATGCGGAAGGACATACTGTGCCATGCATAAGAAGCTGGTATAAGGTAGTTTCCTCTAAACAGTGCAAGATCCCATGCTGAGCTTGCTCCTCTCACTTCACTGAAGTGATGAATGTATTAAAAGCAATGTCATGTTGCATGTGGACATGTTGTGGTGTGTGTGTCATGTTTGTTGCAGCCAGCTGGAGGTGTAACTCCAGCTTTGCCATCTCCTCCTCTCTTAAATAAGCTGTTGCAGCTACTGCTAGAATTAGAAGTGTGTGGACACCTCGTCTGGGTCTCATCCACAGCCCAAATTATCTGTTCTCTTGTCAATAAATAGGTGGCAGCTGATGGGAACCATCAGCTACCATCCAGACCCCTCTGCGGGTCTCCAGGCAAACCACAGAATCCTGATGGACTCTGACAACCTCCTGGCAAAACAACACAGCAGCTCCTCATACAGAAGTCCCAAGGATCCCCATTTACTGTGCCCATTTCTTGAGAGGGGACTGGAGGTTCCCTGTAGGTTTCTAGTAGGGAAGCAATGCCATGTCCTCTTCTAATAAAAATAGACAGTGTCTTGGTGGTGTAATCTTATTATCTGCATTCCTAGGAGGAACTTGTGGCTCAGTTTGAGGACACTTTGGTCATGCCACAGCAGGGATGCAGGGTTGAAGGTGGTGAATATTTTTTTCTTTTTTTTTCTGTGCTGTTTCTCCACCAAATCCAGGTAGATTGTTAATTGCTTGTAGATTAGAGAGAAACACTGAGATGAGAGTATTTTGGAGCATAACATGTTTTTCAGTTTGATTTCTCCTGGGTTTGATCTGAGGTTCTGTACAAAATAGTCTTCTCCACTGCAACAACCGAACTTCCATAGGACAGTAATTCTTTTATTTATTTCTTTTTTTTATTTATTTCTCTTTCTGGCACATCTTTGATGCACTGGAAATACAATTTACCAGCATGTGATCTGAACCTCTCTGACAATATATCACCAAGATATGAAACATAGAGAGGGACACACACACATAAAGAGGTTCTGAGTTTTGTCCTTGTATTCAGAAAAAGCATGGTGTCAAGTGGTTCTGACAACTGTGTTGATGTCCCAGGTAATACTTGGAAGAACATAAGAAAAGGGAGACTGATTGCTGCACTTGCCTCCAAAAATACCTGATAGTTATTGAAGACAGGATTGAAATAAAAATACAAATAAAATTGAAATTATATTAAATAAATAAATAAATAAATAAAATTGAAATGAAACTGGATTTGATATAAAATTCCAACATTGATTAATAGAGTTTTCACTTTTCTACTGAAAATCTTGTTTGTTTGTTGTTGTTGTTGTTGTTGTTTTTTCCCTTGAAGACCTACTATCCCAATGCCACTTTTGTTTTAGAGCTGTTCTTTCAATAGCAGTCTTGTCATTTAGGCTCTGAAGAGGTGAGCTGGATCTGGGAATCTGTGGAGAGAGAAGAAGA
>NW_028137074.1:0-13758 GCF_965140915.1 Aythya marila | reverse complement strand
GCTGCGCTGCGCATGCGCCGAGCCCTTCCCCGCTCCTCCCCCCTCCCTCCCTCCCTCCCTCCCTGTGCGAGGCGCGCATGCGCGGCGGGGAGGGGCGGGGGAGCGGATTCCCGCTACCAGCGCGCATGCGCGGCTCGCCTTCAGACTGGGCGGGGCTGCCAAGGGAGCGCGGCACCACCGCGCATGCGCCGCCGGGAGGGGGGGCGTGGCCGCGCCGTTCCCGGCTGGGCGGGGCCTCGCTGCATCCACCGGCGATGGGGGCGGGGCATGGCGGGAGGGCGCGGCGCATGCGCAGTGCGCAAAAAAACAGCGGGGGGCACATGCGCAGGGTACGGAGGAGCGGAGCGGCGCATGCGCGGTGCGGGGGGGGGCGGGCCGGAAGAGGACGTGACGTCACGGGCGCGACCCGGAAGCGGCGGCGGCGGCGGCGCCGTTGCTAGGGAGGGAGCCGGAAGCGGGCGATGGGCGCGCGGTGGCGGCAGGTGGCCCGGCAGAGCCTCTGGGCCTCGCTCACCGGCGGCTGCTTCCTGGACCCGCACCTGGGGCCGTTCGCCAACTGCTTCCACCTCTACGCCTGGCTCTTCCTCCTCGCGCTGCCGCTGCTGCTCTACACCGTGAGCGCCGGCAGCCCCCGGGACCCCCCCCCCGGGACCCTCCCCCCGGGACGCCCCCGTGCCCCTTTGTTGATTCCTGGCCCTGCCCGGACCCCCCGGATCCCCCCTGGGACCCCCCAGGACCCCCCAAATCCTCCCAGGCTCCCCTGGCTGATGGCTGGGACCCCCCAGAGCCCCCCCAGGACCCCTCAGAGCCCCCCCAGGACCTCTCTGACCCCCCCCAGGACCCCCCAGTTCCCCCTAAACCTCCCTGGGCTCCCTCAGATCCCGTCTGGGACCCACCAAGCCCCCATAAATCCCCCTCAGACCCCCCCCCGCACCCCCCAGAACCCCCAAACCCCCCTTAGACCCCACCACGCTCTTCCTGACCCCCCCACGCCCCCTCCCAGACCCCTCAAATCCCCCCTGCAAGCCCCCAGGACTCCTCAGTTCCCCCCCAGCCCCCCCTAGGTCCCCCCAAACCCTCCCTTAGCCCCCCAGATCCCCCCTTAGCCCTCCTCCCGACCCCCCCAGACCCTCCTGACCCCCCCGTGCCCCCCCCCCAGATGCTGCCGCCGGGCCCGGGGGTGCTGGGGCTGTACTGCGGGCTGGTGGCCGCGTTTTTCGGGGCGGTGAAGGCCGTCAACTTCCGCCTGCACGCCGCCCTCGACCGTGGCGCCCAGCCCCATGGCGACCCCCACCCGCCCGAGGACGAGGGGGGGGCAACGGCGCTGCTCGGGGACCGGGGGGGCGAGGAGGGCGACAGGAACACACGGTGAGTGGGGGGGGGGGCGCTATGAGGGGCTGGGGGGGGATATGCGGGGCTGGGGGGGGCTGGGGGGGGTTACTTGGGTCTTGCAGGGGTTCTGGGGGTGTCCGGGGGGGGCTATTTGGGGGCCTGGGGGGGTCTTGGGGATCTGGGGGGGTCTTTGGGTCTTGTTGGGGGGTCTGGGGGGGGAGTTTTGGGGCTCCGGGGGTGCTCTTTGGGGTCTGGGAGAGTCCTGAGGGTGGTTGGGAATGGGTGGGGGGGCTATGGGGGGCTGGGGGGGGTCGGTGGGGGGCTGGGGAAGTCCGGGGGGGGGTCCAGTAGGTCTGGGGGGGTCCCTGGGGCTCTGGGGGGGGGCTCTTTGCCATCCAAGGGCTTTTGGGGCCCCCCCATTGTTATTGCTGGGGGGGGGGCAGTCCCTGTGCTGCCCCCCACACACACTTTGACACCCCCTCCCCCACAGTCCCCCGGGGGGGGCTCTGGAGCTGACGGAGCTGCGCCGCCCCCCCCTTGCCCCCCCCTGCAGCTCCCAGCCCTCGCTCTGCGGCTTCAACCAGCTCTCGGTGAGTGGGGGGGGGACACAAAATTACCGGGGGGGGGGGCACCCCTAAACCCCCCCTGACCCCCCCCAAACCTTTCTGTGCCCCCCCAGGAGCTGCTCCCCCAGCTGGACGAGCCCACAGGTGAGTGGGGGCTGCGTCTCTGCCTCCCCCACCCCCCAATTGCCCCCCTCCCTGGCCCTTGTGACCCCCCCCGGCCTCGTGTGCCCCCCCCCCAGCACCTGACCCCCCCCCTTTGGCCCCCCCCCAGACCTCCAGCAGCTGCTGTGGGGGCGGGGCAGCACCAACGGCATCGTCACCGCCGCCGACCGCCACCGCCTGCGCCGCGACCCCCCCGGGGGCACCGGTGAGTTGGGGGGGGCCCCCCAAAAAAAATTTCGGGTGGGGGGGCATCGTTTTGCCCCCCCCCGACTTTATTTTTCTTTTTTTTTTTAAATAAATGTCCCCACAGGAGGCTGCCCCCCCCCTGCTGCGGATGTGCCCCCCCCCTCAGCAGTGCCGGAGCCCCCCCGTGGTGGGGGGGGGAGCGGGGGGGGCACCCCCGGCACCGCCTCCACCCCCCTGGACACCCCCTCGCCGTGGGGGGGGGCAGCGGAGCTCAGCCTGGCCTCCAGCCCTTCCTCCCCCTCCTCCTCCTCCTCCCTCTCGGCTGAGGCCCTGCCCCCCCCCCCGGTGGCCCCCCCTCGCCGAGACTGACCTGGAGGCGCCCCCCCCCCCGCCTGCCGGGAGGGGGCAGGAACCAGGGGAAGAGGTGAGTGAAGGGGCGGGGGGGCATCGAGGGGGAGTTGGGGGGGTTCTGCCCCATTCTGGGGGGGTCTGGGGGGGGTCTGGGGTGGGACTCGGGCATCCTGGGGGGCTGGGGGGGGCTCCTTGGGTCTTGGGGGGGTCCTGGGGGGGGGTCTTGGGGTCTGGGGGGGGTCAGCCCCACAACCGGCTCCCCCCTCAACCCCCTTTTCGCCCCCCCCCAGCACTGCAGGGAGCCCCCCCGTGTCGCCACCACCCCGCGCCCCCCTTCTCCGTCCTTGGCTCCCCCCGCAGGTAACCTCCCAGTGCCTCCCAGTACCTCCCAGTGCCCCCAGTAACCCCCCATTCCCCCCCCAGGTGAACTGGGAGCGCGTGCGACCACCCCCTGGGGCAACCCCCACGTCCCCCCCCCTCAGCCCTGAGGCCTGGTGCAGGTGAGTGACCCCCCCGGGTGGCCCCCCCCACTACCACCACCCTAAAGGGATCGGCGTGGGACAGACGTGGCCCCCCCAGCCCCAAAACTGGCCACGTGTACCCCAAAACTGGCCTCGGAGCCCCAAAACTGGCCCCATCCACCCCAAAATGGGCTCCAGGCACCCCAGGAGTGCTCCCAGGACACCAAAAGTGGCCCCATTCACCCCAAACGGGGCTCCAAGCACCCCAGAGCTGGGCTCAGAACCCCAAAACGGGCTCTATGGACCCCAAAACTGGCCTAGGGCAGCCCAGAACTGGCCCCATGACCCCAAAAGTGGCCCCGAGCACCCCAAAATTGTCTCCAGGAGACCCCAACCCCTCCCAGTTACCCCCAGGACCCCAAAACGCAGCTTTGATCGATCGGCCTGCCCCAGAACCTGACCCCCCCACCCCAAAAAACCCCTCCTGGAACCCAAAAACACTCCCTTGTGCCCCAAAACCTCCCCCTGACCCCAAAACCGCCCCCCCTCACCCCCCATGCCTCCCCCCAGGCTGCTGTGTGCCCCCCCCCACGGTGCAGCCCCCCCCGGCTGGTCCCGACCCCCCCACGGACAGCAATAAGGACCCGGGACCCCCCCCGGACCCCCCCTTGTGCCCCCCCCTCCCCGGGGGGGGCTGGACTCTTTTTGAGGCACTTTTTGCTTTTATTTATTATTTTTTTCTCGGGGGGGGGAAGGGTGGTTACAAAAAAAAAGCAAAAATACAAAAAAATACCCAAAACCACCCAAAATGAGCCTGGTCGTTATTTCCTGCCGCTCTGCCAGGTGGGTGGGGGGGGGGAAGGAATTTAACCGGGGGGGGGGCGTCCCGGATGCCCCGGGGGGGGGTCACAGCGGCCGGGGGAGGAAGCGACGGAGGGGAAGGGCGGGGGCACGGGGGGGGGGGGGGGGGGAAATCAACCGGCTCCGTCCCAGCGCCGGCAGCGGGGAGCGAGCGGGGGCCCCCCCCGGAGCCCCCCCCGGTGCCCCCCCCACCCTGCGCACAGTGCGTGGCCCCCCCCCTTGGCCCCCCCCACGGCGGTGACAGCGACAGGGCGGGAGAGAGGAAGCGAGGTAGGAGCCAGCGGGGCCCCCCCAAATTTCCATGCCCCCCCCCCGGCACCGAGCGCCCCCCCACTTCCAGGGATCCCCCCTTCCCTCCAGGGACCCCCCCCCACTTTTCTAGAGCCCCCCCCCTGCTGCAGGGACCCCCCCCTTTTTTAGGGACCCCCCCTCGCCACCACCCCCCGAGTGCCCCCAGGGCTTTGGAGCCCCCCCCCCGGGGCAGCGTGGGGGGGGGGGGGGAGTGGTGCTGCGGGGGGGGGGCTTTGCATGGGGGGGGGGGCTTGTACAGGTCGTTGGCGCTGGGGGGGTGTCACGGTCACGCACGGGGGGGGGGTCGCACGGGGGAGATTTACACGAGGGTTTGGGGGGGGGGCACATTTGGGGGGGGGGCCTTGCACGCCTGGTTCGCACCAGGGCTTTGCACGTCGCGGCCTTGCACGAGGAACTCACACGGGGGGGGGGCTCACGCACGGGGGGGGCTCACTCATGGGTGTTGCACGGCCGCTCGTGCAGGCCCCGGCCCCCCCCCGCCCCCCCCTTCAGTCCCCTCAACCCCCCCCTCGTGCAAATCCCTGTGCAAGCCCCTGGCCCTCGAGCGAGGCTTTTGCACGGGGGCCGTGGCCTTGCCCCCCCCCCCCCCCACAACAGGGCCCACGGCTCCCCCACGTCTTGGGGGGGGGCAAAACGGTGGGGGGGGGCGGGGGGGGTCCCTCAGGAAGGGGGGGACCGGATACCGGGACCGGGGGGGGGAAGCGGGAGCGGGGGGGGGGGGGGCTGGACGCGCGGGGTCACGAGGTCAGCGGCGGCCCTGGGGGGGGGGACCTGGAGGTGAGGGGGGGGGGCGAGGGGAAGGGGAGGTGGGGGCTGCACACGGGGACCCCCCCCTCGTGGTGTGGGGGTGGGGGGGGCAGCCCTTGGGGGGGGGGCAGCAGGGCTGCGGGGGGGGGGCCGTGGCCCCCGGCACTTCCCGTATGGCAGGAAGCCGCCGGCGTCGGCCGGGCCCCGCGGCCCCTCCCCCCCCTGCAGAGCCCCCCCCCCCGCACACGGGGCCCCCCCCGGCCCACGGGGACCCCCCCCAGCTCTGGTCCGGGCCCACCCCCCCAAAGGCTGGGGGCTTTTTTTTTTTTGGGGGGGGGGGGGGGCAGGAGGGGCAGCCCCCCCCCCCAGTGCCAGGCTGGGGCCCATTCGGCTGGGTGGGACCTGGGTGCCCCCCCCCCGGAATTATTTTTTTTGGGGGGGGGGGCATTGGTAAATTTGGGGGGGGGGCAATGGGGTGGGAGGGAGCACGAGGACATGGGGGGGGGGCAGGGACAGGCCCAGAGAGGGGGCGGGGGGGGAAAAAGGGGGAGGAGCCCCCCCAGCCCCCCCCGACCCCCCCCGTCCTCTTGCCCCCCCCCAGGTGCCGCCGTCGCCCCCGCCCCCAGCGAGAGCAGCGCCCGCGGCCCCCCCGCGGCCCCCCCATTGACCCCGGCCCCGCCGTGGGAAAAGGGGGCGGGGCCTCCGCACGCGGGAAATCCCCGCAGCCAATCGGGGCGCGGGCCCCGTTCCCACGCTTCCATTGACAAATCCCGGCCGGGGGCGCTGGGAGCCCGGGGGGGTCCCGTTAAATTGGGGGGGGTCCCATTAAGCCGGGAGGGTCTCGTTAAACCCGGGGGGGTCGCTTTAAACCGGGGGAGGTCCCGTTAAACCGGGCAGGGGCTCAGCTTTAGCGGGGGGGGGGTCCCAAAGGGCTCAGTGAAAGCCGGGGGGGGGCCAGCACTCGCAGGGGTCCCCGGAGGGGGGGGGGGTCCGGGGCGGGGGGGGGCCATGCAGTCCGACGACCTCTTCCTCCGCAAGATGCGGGGGCCCTCGTCCCGGCCCCCCCCCTCCCCCGGCCCCCTCAGCTCGGCGGGGGGGGGCGGAGCTCGTGGGGGGGGGGCCCCCTCCCCGCCGCCGTCCCCGGGGGGAGGTGGAGGGGGGGCCCCCCCAATGCAGCGCAGCAGCAGCGAGGCCACGCTGGGGCCGGGGGGGGCCGGGGCGGGGGTCTCCAACCCCCCCCGCGCCCGTGCCCACAGCCACGAGGAGCCGGGGGGGCCGGGGGGGGGCAGCCCCTTGGCGCGGCGCTTCCGCGACCCCCTGGTGCTGCTGGGGCTGGGGGGCGAGGGCGAGCCCGAGGGGGGGCCCGACTCCTTCCCCCGCCCCCCCTGGGCCCCCTTCGTCGCCCACTACGACGTGCAGAGCCTCCTCTTCGACCCCACGGAGGCCCCCCCGGCCCCCCCGGACCCCCCCGGCACCTCGGGGGCTTCGGCCGCCCACCTGGGCCCCGAGGAGCCCCCCAGCCCCGGGGGGGGGGACGAGGACGCGCTGGTGCTGAGCTGCCCCCGCTTCTGCTGCGAGACCGGGGGGGAGCAGGAGGAGGGGCTGGCCCCCCCCCGAGACCCCCCCGGGCCCGGCCACCTCCCCAACGCCGCCGTGGCCGTGCTGGAGGAGCCCCCGGCCGGCTCGCGGCCCCCCCACGCCATCGAGCACAGCGATGCCGGCGCCGACTACTACCGAAAGTACTTCTACGGCAAGGGTGAGCTGGGGGGGGGCACGGGGGGGCTGGGAGTGGTGTTGCACGGGGGTGTGGGGTGTTGCACGGGGACGTGGGGCTTTGCACGAGGACGTGGGGCGTTGCACGGGGGTGTGCAGCATTGCACGGGGACGTGGGGCGTTGCACGAGGACGTGGGGCGTTGCACGGGGAGGTGGGGCGTTGCACGGGGGTGTGGGGCATTGCACAAGGACATGGGCATTGCACAGGGGTGTGAGGCACTGCACGGGGGTGTGAGGCATTGCACGAGGACATGGGGCTTTGCACGGGGCCGTGGGACATTGCACAAGGACATGGGGTTTTGCACGGGGATGTGGGGCATTGCACGAGGATGTAGGGCTTTGCACAGGGATGTGGGGTGTTGCACGAGGACATGGGGCATTGCACGGGGGTGTGAGGCACTGCACGAGGACATGGGGCTTTGCACGGGGGTGTGGGGCATTGCACGAGGATGTAGGGCTTTGCACGAGGACACGGGCATTGCACGAGGTCGTCTCCCGCTGCACAGTGCACAGGGCCATTGCACGAGGCTCTGGCTCGTTGCACAGGCGCTGTGCAGTGCTCTGGGGGGTCTCACAGTGTCCCACCCCCCCCGTGCCCCCCCCCAGAGCACCAGAACTTCCTGGGTGAGGACGAGCGCCTGGGGCCGGTGGCCGTGTCCCTGCGGCGGGAGGAGAAGGAGGGCCCAGCCCCCCAGTACCTGCACCGCATCATCCTGCGCACCAGCCAGGTGGGGGGGCCGGGGGGGGCGAGGGGGTCCTGGGGAGGTGGCTGGGGGGAGTCCCAGGGGTTTGGGGGGGGTCACAGAGGGCTGCAGGGGTCTGGGAGGCAGTGGGGAGGGGGGCACAGGGATATTTGGGGGGAGGTCACAGGGATTTGGGGGGGGGCAGGGGTCTGGGGGGGGTACCGGGGGTCTGGGGGGGGTCCCAGGGGATTGGAGAGGGGGGTCTCAGGGTTTTGGGGGGGGTCCAGGGGTCTGGGGGGGGTCCCAGGGGTCTGGGAGGCTCCAAGAGGATTTTGGGGGGGGTCTCAGGGTTTTGGGTGGGGTCCCAGAGTACTGAGGGGGGCTCAGTGTTTGGGGGGGGTGCTCCCAGGGGTCTGGGGGGGGCTCCCAGAGTATTGTGGGGGGGGGGGGTCTCAGAGTTTGGGGGGGTCACCGCAGTGGCCTGGGGTCTCCCAGAGTGTGACGCTGCCCCCCCCCCCCCCCAAAAAATTCAGCTGCGGGCGCTGCGGGGCTCGGTGCTGGAGGAGGCGCTGCCCCCCGGCGCGCGCCCCCCCGGGTCCCGCGGGGTGCCCCCCCGCAAGCTGCTGGAGCTCCTGGTGCCGGGGCTGGGGCTGGGGGCGCTGCGCCTGGCCGGCCCCTCCCCCGCCGTGCCCGACACCCTCCTCAAGCTGGACGAGCAGGGGGTGAGCGGGGGGCGGGGCTTGCACCACGGGGGGCGGGGCTTGCACCAGGGCTGGGGGTGCACGGGGGGAAGGGAGGGGTGAGCTCTTGCAGCGGGGCTTGCACCAGGGTGGGATTAGCATTGCACGAGAGGGGGGGGCTTGCACGAGAGCGGGGTTTGCACAAGAGTGGGGCTTGCACGAAAGTGGAGCTTGCACAAGAATGGAGTTTGCACCACACCGGAGCTGGGGCTTGCACAAGGACTGGGTTTGCACAAGGATGGGGCTTGTGTGAGAGCGGGGCTTGCAGCAGGGTGGAATTAGCATTGCACGAGAGGGGAGCTTGCACAAGAGCAGAGCTTGCACAAGAGCGGGGCTTGCACAAGAACAGACTTCGCACCACACCGGAGCTGGGACTTGCACGAGGACAGCGCTTGCACCAGGCTGGGGCTCACACAAGGCTGGGGCTTGCACGAGGGCAGAGCTTGCACGAGGACAGAGCTTGCACAAGGGCCAAGGTTTGCACGAGGGCTGGGCTCGCACGAGGGGCTCCCGGTGCCACCGGTTCTCGTGCCCGCAGCTGAGCTTCCAGCGCAAGGTGGGGGTGCTGTACTGCCGGGGGGGCAGGCGTCGGAGGAGGAGATGTACAACAACGAGGGCGCGGGGCCGGCCTTCGACGAGTTCCTGGCGCTGCTCGGAACCCGCGTGCGCCTGAGAGGCTTCCAGCACTACCGGGCACAGCTCGACACCAAGAGTGAGCGGGGGGGGACACGGGGGGGGGACAGGATGGGGACATGGGGACAGGATGGGGACATGGGGACAGGGTTATGGGGACGGGGATATGGGGATGGGATGGGGACATGGGGATGGGGACATGGGGATGGGATGGGACAGGATGGGGACATGGGGACGGGGATATGGGGACGGGGATATGGGAATGGGGACATGGGGGTGGGATGGGGACAGGATGGGGGAATGGGGATGGTTTGGGGACAGGACCGGGACACTGGGATGGGGACACGGGGATGGGATGGAAACGGGACAGGGACACGGGGATGGGGACAGTGGGGACGTGGGGATGGGACGGGGACACAGGGAGGAGAACACAAGGATTGGGACGGGGATAGGATGGGGTGGTGGGGGTGGGAAAAGAGAAATGGGATGGGGATGTGGGCACAGGGACATGGGGACGGGGACGTGGGGACGTGGGGAGGGGGACACGGGGACACTCATGGGGACAGGGACATGGCTGGGTGTAAGGACGGGGAATGGGATGGGGTGTGCAAGGGGACACAGGGATATGGGGATGTGGGGATGTGGGGACACAGGGGGCTATGGGGACACAGGGGGACGCGGGGACGGGGTGGCAGTGGCGGGGGCTGCAGCCGTGCCCCCCCAGCCGACTCGACGGGCACGCACTCGCTGTACACCACGTACCACGGCTACGAGGTGATGTTCCACGTCAGCACCATGCTGCCCTTCACGCCCAGCAACCCCCAGCAGGTCCGGATCGGGGCGGGGGGGAGGGGGGGGGACAGGGCTGATTTTGGGGTGCTGACCCCCCCCGTCCCCTCCCCCAGCTCCTGCGCAAGCGCCACATCGGCAACGACATCGTCACCATCATCTTCCAGGAGCCGGGGGCCCGGCCCTTCTCCCCCCGCGCCATCCGCTCCCACTTCCAGCACGTCTTCATCGTCGTGCGGGTGCACGAGCCCTGCACGCCCCAAACCTCCTACAGGTGGGGGCTGGGGGCTTGCGGGGGGTCCCAGGGGTGCTGTAGGGTCCCCGGGGGTGTTGTAGGGTCGCCAAGGGAGGCACACGGTGCCCATGGGTGGTGCAAATTCCCTGTAAGTTTTGCACAATCCCTGTAGGTTTTTACACAAGCCCTGTAGGTTTTTCACGATCCCTACAGGCTTTGCATGACCCCCATGGGTGTTACAGGGCCCCATGGGTCTTGCACAGTCCCTATAGACATTGCACAGTCCCTATAGCTGTTGCATGGCCCCAGTAGATGTAGCATGGCCCCTATAGATGTTGTATGGTCCCTATAGGTGTTGTATGGCCCCTATAGATGTAGCACGGCCCCTATAGATGTAGCATGGCCCCTATAGCTGTTGCATGGCCCCTATAAGCATTTCATGGCCCCTATGGCTGTTGCATGGCCCCCGGAGCTCTTGCAGGGTCCCTGCAGACCTCACAGTCCCTACAGACATCCCACAGCCCCCACAGCCCCCATGGGTGCCCCCCTCACCCCCCCGTTCCCTCGCAGCGTGGCGGTGACGCGCTCGGAGGACACCCCGCTCTTCGGCCCCCCGCTCGCCCCCGGGCAGCGCTTCCTGGGGGGCGCGGGGCTGCGGGACTTTCTGCTGGCCAAGGCCATCAACGGGGAGAACGCGGCGGGCCGGGGGGGCCGGCTGGGGGCCATGGCCGCCCGCACCCGCCACCAGTACCTGCAGGAGCTGGCGCGCGCCCACGCCACCGGCCCCCCCTTGGCCGCCCTCCCCAGGGGGCTGCCGGCGCTGGGGGGCCGGCGGCGAGCCGGGGGGGGCGGCGGGGGCGCGGCGGGGGCGCTGGTGTGGGGGGCGCGGGCGCGAGCCCCCGGGGGCCCCGAGGTGCCGTGCCTGCTGGGGGTGGCGGCCGAGCGGCTGGTGCTGGCGGCCCCCCACCCCGGGGTGCTGTTCAGCGCCGCCTGCCGCGACGTCCTGGGCTGGGCCTTCGCCGACGGCGGCCTCGAGCTCTTCTATGGGGCCGGAGACTGCGTGGGGCTGAGGCTGCCCCACGGCGCGGCCCCACAGGTGGTGGCCAGGCTGCAGGTGAGGGGGGTGTGGGGGGGGTGGGGGGGGATGTGGGGGGGGTGGGGGGAGATGGGGGGTGATGGGGGGCGATGGGAAGTGGTGGGGTGAGCAATGGGGGGTGATGGGGGGTGATGGGGGGAGATGGGGGGTGATGGGGGGTGATGGAGGGTGATGGGGGTCAATCGGAGGTGATGGGGGGCAATGGGGGGAGATGGGGGGTGATGGGGGGAGATGGGAGGTAATGGGGTGGGTGATGGGGGGCAATGGGAGGTGATGGGGGGCAACGGGGGGACATGGAGGGGGATATGGGGGGTGATGGGGGGAGATGGGGGGTGATGGAGGGGGATATGGGGGGTGATGGGAGGCAATGGGGGGGGCAATGGGGGGTGATGGGGGGGATATGGGGGGTTGGGGGTGATGGGGTGAGCAATGGGGGTGATGGGGGGGTGGGTTTGTGATGTTAACGGTGGTGGGGTGCCCCATGGGTCCACGTTGGGGTTTCCATGGCTCCATTTTGGGGTACCCCTTGGGTTTGTGGTGGGTTCCCCATGGGATTGCATTGGGGTTCCATGGGTTTGTCCTGGGGGTCCCCATGGATTTGTTTTGGGGCTCCCCATTCGGGTTCCCTATGAATTTCTATTGGGGTCCGCATGGGATTGTGCTGGGGTCCCCATGGGATTCTCTTGGGATCCCCATGGCTTTCTCCTGGGGTCCCCACGGGATAGCATCGTGGTCCCCACAGACCCCCCCCGACCCCCCCCCGTGTCCCCTGTCCCGCAGGCGGTGACGCGGGGCTGCGAGGCTCGGGAGCTGGCCCTGCCACGGGGGGCCGGGGGCCGCCTGGGGTTCCGCGTGGCGGGGGACGGGGTGGTGACGGCCGTGCAGCGCTTCTCCTTCGCCGAGACCGCCGGGCTGCGCCCCGGGGCCCGGCTGCTGCGCGTCGCCCGCCGCCCCCTGCCCACCCTGCGCCCCCGCCGCCTGCGCGCCCTCCTGCGCTGCCCCAAGGCCACCCTCACCCTGCTGCCCCCCGACCGAGACGGGCGGCCCCGGAGGTCAGTGCCCATGGGGGGGGGGCTTGGGGGGGGCATGGGTGGAGATGGGGGGGACGGGGGAGATGGGGGGGACAGGGGGACATGGGGGGACGTGGAGGGGGACATGGGGAGATGGGGGGGATATGGGGACATGGGGAGGAAGGGGGACATGGGGGGAAGGGAAGTTGGGGGGGGATATGGGGGGGCATGGGAAATGGGGGACAGATAAAGGGACATGGGGAGGGGGGGGGACATGGGGGGGGACATGGGAGGAGATGGGGAGGGTGGGAGGAGATTGGGGGGGACGTGGGGGGGCGTTGGGGATATTTGGGGACATGGAAGGGGGGGAGGGGACACGGATATGGGGGCACGGGAGGAGGTGGGGATGGGGGGGGATGGGATTGGGACATGGGGAGGACATGAGGGGAGATGGGGACGTGGGGGGGGGCACAGTGTCCCCCCCACGTCCCCAATCTCCCCCCCGTGCCCCCCAGGAGCTTCTCGGAGCTCTACGCCCGGTCGCTGGAGCAGGGCCGGGGAGGGGGCTCCGAGGGGGGGCCGGGGGGGACATCGGCGACAGCAGCGACAGCGGCGACAGCGGCGACAGCAGCGACGGGGGGGGCACGGCGCAGCGGGGGGGCACGGGGGGGCTGCGCCCCGACACCCTGCGGCTGCTGCGCTCCCTGGCGCTGGCCGAGGAGCCCCCTGGGACCCCCCAAGGACCCCCCCCCGGGACCCCCGAGAGCCCACGCGAGTGCCCCCCAAACCCGTGAGTACCCCGGACCCCCCCCATAAATCCTTGGGCCCCCCCCCTGCCGTGACCTGACCTTTGACCCCCCCGTGCCCCCCCCCAGGCAGCCCCTGGCTGACCCCACGCCTGACCTCCTGCTGCCGCACCGCAGCCCCCCCCCCGCACAGCGACACGGTGAGTGGGTGCCCCCCCCCGGCCCCGGTGTCCCCCCCCCATCCCCACACCCCCTCTGACCCCACGTCTGCTCCCCCCACCCCAGGGAGCCCCCCCGGATGCCGGTGGCTCTGTGCCCCCCCCTGAAGCTGGAGCCCCCCCAGGCCCTTCACTGCGGCACTCGCTGGGCAAGCGTGAGTGTGTGCCCCCCCCACCCCCAAACCCCCCCCCGTGTCCCCAAATGTGCCCCCCCCCCCCCGTTCCTGGGGGTGTCCCCACGTCCCCACCTGGGGGTGTCCCCATCCCTGGGGGTGTCCCCACCTGGGGGTGTCCCCGTTCCGGTGGTGTCCCCATTTGGGGGTGTCCCCATTTGGGGGTGTCCCCTGTCCCTGGGGGTGTCCCCATCCCCGGGGGTGTCCCCATGTGTCCCCCCCCCCCGTGGGTGCCCCCCCCCCAGTGCTGGCAGAGCCCCTGGATGAGGAGTGGGATTCCATCGCCCGCATCGCCGCCGCCTGCAGCAGCATCCTGGAGGCGCTGGCACGGGAGGGTGAGTATTTTGGGGGGGGGGAGGGGGAAATGGGGGGCTCGTGGGGAGGGGGCTCACACCCCCTGCTCCCCACCTACAACCCCCCAGGGCAGCAGCTCCCAGAGCCCCCCGGCCCCACGGACCCGCAGACCCCGAGCCAGGCGGCCCCCGACGATGAGTGAGGATGGGGAGGGGGCTGCGGGGGGGCTTTGGGGGGCTCTGGGGGGCTCAGGGGGGTTTGGAGGGACTTTGGGGGGCTCTGGGGGGGCTTTGGAGGGGATCTGGGAGGATTTAGGGGGGCCTTGGGGGGCTTTAGTGGTCTCTTGGGGTGGGAGTAGGAGATCTGGGGGGTCTCTGAGGGGTCTGGGG